>NW_009721143.1:60221-79716 GCF_000703405.1 Apaloderma vittatum
GAAGGAGCCCCAGGGCCCAGAAATTTCCCCTCGTGGCCAAGAAGGCCAATGGCATCCTGCAGTGTATTGGAAGGGGTATGACTAGTAGGTTGGGAGAGGTTCTCCTGCCCCTCTACTCTGCCCTGGTGAGGCCACATCCGGGCCTCTCAGTTCAGGAAGGATGGGGAACTGCTTGAGAGAGTCCAGTGCAGAGCCACAAAGATGATGAAGGGAGTGGAACATCTCCCTTATGAGGAAAGGCTGAAGGAGCTGGGTCTCTTTAGCTTGGAGAAGAGGAGGCTGAGGGGTGACCTCATTAATGTTTATAAATATGTCAAGGGGGAGTGTCAGGAGGACAGAGCCAGGCTCTTCTCAGTGATGTCCAAGGATAGGACAAGGAGCGAGGGATGTAAGCTGGAACATAGGAGGTTCCACAAAATCATCAGGAAAAACTTTTTCACTGTGAAGGTGACGGAGCCCTGGCACAGGCTGCCCGGAGATGTTGTGGAGTCTCTTCCTCTGGAGACTTTGAAAACCCACTGGGATGCGTTCCTGTGTGGCTGCCCTAGGGGATCCTGCTTTGTCAGGGATGTTGGACTAGATGATATTTCGAGGTCCCTTCCAACCCCTAACTTTCTGTGATTCTATGTTTTAAAAAAAAACATAGAAAGAAAGCCTGCCTGAAAGCTGGTTTTTCAAAATCTACTTATTTGCATTTCTCTGATATTTCCTGTCCTTCTCCAAGCACAGGGCAAATTAGTGATTCAGATTATGAGTTATTTGAGCAAGATAACAAATAGATGACAGCTCACCTCCATCTATGAGGTTGAGTTATTTGAGAAGCAGTGCTGTTTGTGTCTGGCATAAGCCTTTCTGTGGGAAATGATGGAGGAAGAGATTATTGACCAAAACGGAAAAATTCCGAAGTTCATCACTGCTGAGCTGGAGCTTCCTGAGGGTGTCTCAGGGCTTCCAGCATGTGGAGAATGGATGAATCTCACCATGCGAAAATCAGGAATGACAATCTTAACTTACACATAAAGTAGCAACAAGATCTTTGTTTTGAGTAACCTTAATTTTTTTTCCAGCCCTCTGATCAACAGCAAAAAAGGAAAAGTGCAGATTTCTAGGATCACTAATGAAACATCAGTTTGAGCCACCTCAAAACCTGGTAAAGGTTAGGTGAGCTTTCTGCTGTTCCAATCTCATTTTCCTAACTTACAGGCACATAGTGTGGCTTAAAGAGGAGAAGAGAAAAAAAATTATCAAGGAGATAGTCAAACAGGTTGATATCTTTAAAGCAACTATTTCACTGCCTATCTTCTCAGCTACAGCAAAAGTAGGGCTTGAACCAATAATTCCGTCTGAGATCCCTCAGTACACCTCAAAGACAAAAAGCGTAGGTGGCATGGCACAGCAGTACATGAGTACATCCTTCTACAGACACCTTCCAAAACTCAGTGATGCTGTGCTCACTGCTGCTGAGGTTTCGGGAGTTCATGCAAACAGATACTGTAATTCAGCACAAGGCAAATATTGGCACGAGCTCGGAGAACGTCTTCATGTTTATTTATTATGAACCGTAATGAAACCTTTCCCAGTGGCTCCTGCCAGCTCCAGGCGTCAGAGCCAGTATTCGCTGGAGTGCATTGCTGGGCTTGTACTTTGTGTTGCCAGAGGTTTACATTTGCACAGCCATAGAGTCATAGAGTCATTTAAGTTGGAAAAGACCTTTGAGATCATAGGAGGCCAACCATTAACCTAGCCATGTCAGGTCCACCACTAAATCATGTCCCTAAGCACCACATCTACACGTCTTTTAAATACCTCCAGGGACAGTGACTCAACCACTTCCCTGGGCAGCCTGTTCTAATGCTTGACAACCCTTTCAGTGAAGAAATTTTTTCCCAGTAACCCAATCTAAAGCTGCACTGGTGCAACTTGAGGCTGTTTCCTCTTTTTCTATCACTTGTTATGTAAGACAAGAAATTGATCCCTCCACCTTGCTATGGCCTCCTTTCAGGTAGCTGTAGACAGTGACAAGGTCTTCCCTCAGCCTCCTTTTCTCCAGGCTAAACACTCCAAGTTCCCTCGGCTGCTCCTCATAAGACTTGTTTTCTAGACCCTTCACCAACTTTGTTGTCCTTCTTCTCAGTCTCACAGCTTCTAGTTGAGCTACTCCTCAAGGAGCAGAGGATGAGCAAGTTCCAGCTGCTTACCAGGAGCCACCAAACATTGCTGGGGACAACTCTAGTGTCACAGGTTAGTACCATGCCAGAGTGTGTGCTAAATATGGGCTGCTCAGCCCTTTTCTCCAGCCTCTTGATAGTGTATGTACAGATTTAGGCACTACCAATCCACTTTGGGAATGATGTTCTGGAGCACTTAGTTAAGAAATGTCCCTACCTGGGAGATGCAAGTGCCATTCATTATGCCAGCCATGATTGTGTTTTTGCCACTAACCTTCCCACTTGCTGTGGCTAGCTACCCTGATCACCTCCTTTTCCACATCTGTAAGTTTTCTGAGGCATAGAATGTCTTCTTATGTGGCTTATATGTCTTCTTACATGATCTTCCTAGGTCTTTTCAACACTAAAAAAAAAAAAAAAAAAGAGTAATAATCTTTTCCAAACTCTTGATGTGTTTTGACTGTAAAGCAGGTCAGAAAAAAAAAGAGTGCCTCATTTTGTGGGAGCATATCGCTCTCTCTGACCTGTCAGAGGGAAATGACATTTCATACACCTACATTTTCTTTGACACAGAATTATCATTCTTTGCCCTGCCTTTATTTGCTTGCCATGCAACTTGCTTTAGATTCAGACGGGACTCTTTCAGAATAAGAATGTTTTCAGATGCAGAAAACAAAATCTGTATACTTTTAAAACACAGTTTTAAGTGTCTTTTCCCCTGCCAACATATTTTTAATAGTGTAGAAAAAATGAATTCCAAATATGCTCATCCCACTTTGCAAATCTTATACATTCAAATAACTGGCAGCTGTTAGGCCAACTGTTTCCATTTCAAAAAAACTCAAAATTTATTTATAAAAGAAAATGTCCAGTCAGACATTTCTCCCCTTTGTTCCACAGATGCCTGTTTGAATAAAATCTCCTTGCATTACTCATCCGTGGAGTCCTCTCTGCTATGTTCGAGGTTTAATTACAGCTTTGCAAGGAGCGAGACATAGTAAATAATGACACACAGTGGATCTGTGTACTGGGGTTTATTTAAGAGCCAACATGATTTGAGCTCTTGACCTCTGTCATTATCTCCCACATTCTCTTCCCTGCTTTCCCCAAGCCTCCATGTTCCTTCTGCAGGCAGGTAGCACGTCCCACCCAGGAGAGAGGGACAAGTGACTTTCAGAGTCATGATACACCAACAGCGTGGACAAACGGTGAGACAAATCTCAAGGCCCAAACAAAAACATTTATTAGTTATCACAACGTATAGATCAGACTCATGACAATTGATTCTAATTTAAAAGCATGATAGGGCAGACAGTATAACAAAAATCCAGGAAAAAGGCCAAATAAGCAATGAACTACAACAACTTAATGATAATAATAAGGAATAATAAAGGACATCTAAACACAATATTAAGACAGACAATATTATACTTAACCATCACAAGAAAGAAATTTAGGCATAAACCTAAATAAACAATATGATAGACCTTGCATTACTTAGCGAGGAAAAGAGAAAGAGTAGGAAGGGGCGTGGAGAGGGAGAGAGAGGGAGAGAGAGAGATCACTGGTCTGGGTTCCTGCATTCGTCCAGCCAAAGCAGGGTTCAGGATGCATCCGTTGTTGTCTTCTTTCTTCTTTTCTTCTTTTTCTTCTTTCTATCTTCTTTGCTTTACCTTGCCTCAATTTATACACAATTTTCTATGTGCGGACATGCAGAATGTCAGGTAGGGGGTCAAGGTACTTCATTTTTTCCAGTACTTCTCATTACCATGTGCGAATGCCCATGTCTTTGAAAAATATGTTAGAGATAAGGCCATCTTGCCCCCCAATATTTCCTAATCTCTACACATATTCACCATCAGGGCTGTTTGAGGCATTTATAGCCTTATCAGATCGCCCCTCTACAGCATTCCATCAATTTGCCACATAGGGCCAGAACTGGTTTTGTTTTGCTGGGGAGGTTTTAAAAAATGACAAGAAATGTTTAAGGCAAAATCCATGAATCAGTCCGCTACAGCAGGACATGGCTGTCCTGGGATGCTTGGGCACAAAGCTGGGCCAGGTCCTGTTGCACCCCTGCTCCCCATCATCAGCCTTGGACATCAGCAGGCAAGATCCCTGTGCACACCTGGCACTCATCTCCACACATGTCCCTGACCTCCAGGATCTTCCTCCACTTCCAGCAGCTCCCCTATGATGTTTCTCTTTCTGGGATCACTTCTTGACAGGGAGTTTTTTTGTTGTTGTTTTTTGGAGGAGGGGGCAGCTTTTCTCTCTAGAACTGCAAGTCACCAGTTTTCCCAACCTAAATAGTCCACATGCAGAAAACCAGAATATCATTAGCCTCCTACCTGGTGGCTCTGTCTCATGACTCTATTAATCAGAGTATTCAGGTTGTGCTGCTTTTCCTTAGCTCATGTATTATCAAAATTTTCAAGCAGACCACCACAGTCATAGCTAGCAAGTAGCATGTTTGTCCTTCAGTGTTTGAAAGTTTAATTTTGGATAATCACATGCCCACACACACATGCCCAGTGATCTCTCACTGTGCTCCCAATTTAAGCTATTTTTTCATCTATGACAACCTTCACTCACTTTAATTTCATTTGCTTTAATTTGCTCACTTTAGTTTCATTCTGTCTGATGAAATTGCTAGTCTATTGAAGTTTTCTCTGGATGATATGCACATTGATAAGTCATATAGCGATGTAAGCAAGCTGCTTTTTTCAGTGTTAGAAAATACATTACACAAGTTCCCATTCCAATGTTAATCTACAGCAGGTTGTATGAGGAGATAGAGGAAGCAGTATGCAGAAGGAAAGTACATGAAAAAAATTTAGGAAAAATCATGGGTTTATGTCTCTGATATATTTTTCCGAGAGCATCATTCTGCATGAAGGTTTTAACCTGAGCAGAGTTCAAGAGAGCTGAGATATTTCAGGCAATTTGGGAGAAGACTCTGGAGTTCATACAAGGCCCCTACCTCCTACAAGGTACAAGAAATGGAAGCTTTTAGCAATGCTTTTCTTAGAGAGGCTCAACTTTCACCAGCTGTCTGTGGCAGTACGTTTGGAAATGGCATCCACCTCCCAAGTCAAAGGGTAGCACCAGACAGAAGCCAGAGAAACTAGCGATGGCTCCAAGAAGCACAAATTCTGGGGTGAAAGTCAAGAATGTGAAAAACATGTGGCATGTCAGATGTTTGGTGAAGGACTTGATTGTCAGGCAGATACTGAGAAAAGCTGCCAGCCTGTGCTATCAGAATGAAGCAGCAATTTTCATTTGTTAAATTCAGTTTGTTTCCCAGCAATTGAATGCTTTCCTACTCAGCCAGCGTGAGGTTTGTTCCCATTCTTTCAGGGATGTCTGTTACACACAGTCGTAGGGATGCTGTTTCTCCACCAAGCTGCTTGTTCAGCTTCACTGTGGCTGTGACACTGCGTGCCCAGACTCGTGCTAAGACCCAGCATGACGGCACTTGAGAAATGTGTTCCTAAAACCAAAGAAATTGATTAGAGAACACAAAGGTGTGAGGATAGCAAGACAGTCCTGGGCTGAAAGAAGACCTAACTGATCCTGAAAGCATCAGCTAAGCCTTTACCATTTCAGGACCAAGGCAGAAACAGCATCTCCCAAGACAAAAGACAAAATGTAAGATCTTGATTTTTTTGTATGACAAAATGCATCTTAGAGCTTCTTACTGTCTCTTGTGCGTATAGACAGATGTAGAGTAATTGCATTTTTTATTAGATTATAGACTGTTAGTTGGTTTTTGCCAGGCGGCCTTGTGAATGATTAATGGGACATTTGCTGGATTCAGCTAATGACTTTTTTCTCACATCCCAGTCTTTTCAAAGCACGGCACCTCATGCACAACATTGCAGCACAGCAGCTCTGCCCTGAACATAAAATCGGCAATGCCAGCCCTCATATTTCAGCGGAGAGATGTACAAAGTGGGAGTGCAGCATGCCTACATGCACAGGACAATGTGGCTATGGTCATATAGGCTAGAGGAAGGAGCAAAAACATCAAGGGTTTGAGATTAAAAGTAGGTGCTGGTGGCCAGCAGGTTGAGGGCGATGATTCTGCCCCTCTATTCCACTCTGGTGAGACCCCACCTGCAGTGCTGCGTCCAGCTCTGGAGCCCTCAACACAAGAAAGTCAAGGACCTGTTGGAGTGTGTCCCAAGGAGGGCCACAAAAATGATCAGAGGGCTGAAGCACGTGTCCTGTGAGGAAAGGCTGAGATGGTTGAGGTTGTTCAGTCTGGAGAAGAAAAGGCTCCAGGGAGACCTTACTGCAGCCTTTCAATACTTAAAGGGGATTTATAGGAAAGATGAGGTCAATCTTTTTAGCAGGGTCTGTTGCAGTAGGAGAAGGGGTGATAGTTTTAAACTAAAAGAGGGTAGATTTAGACTAGATGTAAGGAAGAACTTTTTTTGCAATTTCAGTGGTGAAACACTGGAGCAGGTTGCCTAGAAAGTTGGTAGATGTCCCATCCCTGGAAACATTCAAGGTCAGGTTGAATGGGGCTATGAGCAACCTGATTTAGTTCCTTCCTCACTGGGGGGTGCTAGACTAGGTAAACCTTAAAGGTCCTTTACAACCCAAACTATTCTATGTTTCTATGACTCTATATTCTGGGCTTGACTTGTAGGCATCCTGACATATTTCTGTCCTGACATGTTCCTGCTATGCAGAGAAGTATGTCTGGCCCACAAGTGGCATCTAATTGCCTGCCACCACATCCAGCCCCAGTGCCAGCATGGAAATTGTGACCTTCCCTGTCACTTTGGGGGAGTTTTCTGGCCAAAAGTTCTGGCAAGGGTAAAGCTCTTTCCTTGCTCCCCCAGGGAAAGGCCTTGCCTCAGAGGAGCACTGACCAAAGCCAGGTGCCCTTACTGTTACCTTCATCTGCCTTTGCTGCTACCACAATCCACACCTTCTTGCCTGATCCTGAGTCACAGCCAGGCCTTCCTCCTTGCTGACCTTGCTTCCTTTCCTGGCTACCTTTCTAGCTGGCGCTCAGCTTCATGTTGTCTTGTGATCTAGGTTGTAAAAGTCCCTTCAAGTGTCAGCAAGGAAGGCAGTGGAAAAGCTCAGCAGCGGAAGAGCTCAGGCTATGGGGCAATCTCTGTCCAGACCCTCAGTAAAAGGCCAGTTTTAGCAAAAAATAGTCTGGGCCCCAAAGCTGGGTGATGATGTATCATGCCTGCCTGCAAGATCTCCCCAGTCTGGAGGTGGTGGGAACCCAGATGCAGCCTGCTCAAAGGACTAGGTAGATTCAGGTCCTCCCACATCACACCATTTGTGGTGATTCTTGAGTTTGGCAGATTCTTGGGTTTGGAGGAAAGCTCAGCCCTCCGTTACTTACACCAATGTTCATGTCAACTACAGAAAGCTTGGTCTACTTCTGACTATGGGCTGCTTGGTAGCAGTATGGGGATGCTTCACACCATTAAGATAGGCCACCAGCATGACACTGCTTCAGTGGAAGTTGCTAGGCTCTGTGCCATCATGAGCAGGCTCACTGAGACACGGGGCAGGTCCTGTTGCAAACAGAAGTGCCTTTTATGCTCCACCTTCTCTTTCTTTGTTTCTTTTTTAACTGCAGAATCATGGAATCATAGAATCACGGAATCATAGAATCACAGAATCATAGAACAGTTTCGGTTGGAGGAGACCTTCAAGATCATCGAGTCCAACCTTTGTCCTAGCCCTATCAACACCACTAAACCATGTCCCTCAGCACAACATCTATCCGTCTCTTAAACACCTCCAGGGATGGTGACTCAATCACTTCCCTGGGTAGCCTGTTCCAATGCCTGACAACCCTTTCAGCCGAGAACCTGGTCTGAGAGCCATGAGACAGAGAATACAAGGAATGTGTATTCCTTTGGCTGTGGGAGAACTACAGGTAAGCAAGCAACGTGCCAAGAAATCAAAACATTTGTTTCTACTTTCTTAGATTTTCTGTCTTTAATAATTAATAATGGAAATAAAAAGATAAGAAAGATAGGCAAAGGAAATAACTGGATTTAAGCCCCCTCTCTGGTTGTGTTCAAGACCAGGCTGGATGGGGCTTTGAGCAACCTGGTCTAGTGGGAGAGGTCCCTGCCGATGGCAAGGGAGTTGGTCCCTTCCAACCCAAACCCTTCTGTGAAATTCTTGACATACACAGTAAAGTTGATGTATTAGTGTACACATCAAACATGGTTGAAAATTATTTTGATTTAATAACATTTTATATTTCCAGTATAATTCAACTGAAAACATTAATGACCTTCTACAGTGGTGATTCAGGTGAGTAGGTTTTTATGGCCGCAGAAAGATTTAAGCTTTATTACTCTTTTAATGAATTAGGGCGTATGACACATGAACTCCCACATACATCACCCTGTCCATGGGCAAAAATATGAACTCTGAATTCCTGCCAAGGAGACTTTTTCTCCAGCTGTCTTTGCAATTCTTCAGTTCATTGAGGTTTGAAACCTTCTAAGAAACTACAGTCTAGCCAAGGCCAGTTTGTAACAAAACACGTTATGTTTGACCTGTGCGGTGCTCATTGCCAAAGCACTCACTTCATTTTATGCTAGTCTTTCCCATGAAACGTGTGAAGGTGAAAGTATGTCCTTAATTTTAGTTTTCTTGATGTATCTGTTAGAGGTCTGTGTAAAATTAGTACTTGTGTGTCTGCATTTATGAAGAACATTTATGGGCATATAAGGGTAGGAAAGATAAGTCTTAGGCTAAAAATACTTGCTGTTACATATAAAATTACTCCCATGACTTTAAGGGCAGTCTTTTATGTTTAACACTTGTTTCCATGTTCGTAGCTGGAAGGTATCTGGGGTCTGTGGTTAGAAGAAAGTTATCAGGTAGGAAGATGGCTCCCATCAGCCGGACTGGGTAAACCGAGTGTGCTGATGGCTGCTACAGAGCGGTGAGAGGAAACTCCTGGCTGTCTATGACAAGCTTTAGCCAACCTACAAAGCCCAGGAGAATTATAACCTCACAGAAGTCATCTGCAGGCCGTGCTTTACACAGGCACAAAGATCAAATACGTTCCCAACAGGGAAAGGCATGAAACCAAGCTGGAGAGACTCCTGCAAAGTAGGTTTTGTCTGTGTTACCACCCCAAGTAAATTGTGTGGTGCTTGCCCTGGATGCCACACACAGGGCAGCTGCTGGAAGTGGGCATTTCTCCATGAGGTGTCGAAGGAGCCAGGCCAGAGCTGCTGAGACTGAAGTGGGTGTCCCTACAGTCAGAAGGTGTTGCTGTGTGCCTTGTGGTGGCTGAATAAAAAGGTGGTCCTAGAAAGACATGCTTTCCTTTATTTTTATCTTTCTTTTATGTTTTTATTTACAGCCTTCAAGTATTTTGTAACTATTCTATCTCACTTGGTCTTCATCCTGCTCTCCATCCATTCGTTGATCCAGCCATCCACACAACCTCCCAAGAAAAGGAGTCATTTCACTATGCCAACACTGCTCTCTTTTGCAGAACAAGGTCTGCAGGTAAGAATGAGGCACGGAATGAGAATGTTCTCTCTCCATCTGCCTGTTCTTTCACTGTAAACACCTTTGGTTTCCTGATTAGCAAGACTTCAGGATGGCCAAGACTAGTAGACCTGGGGCTGGGCTGCTCTAAGAGACCCTGAGCCTTAGCCCTACACAAATTCAGAGGGGTCAGTTACCCCATTACTCAGGGACAACATTGCACAGCCATCTCTTTCATTTGGCTACACAGTCTGGTTGGTACCTGAGTGCCTGGAAATATGCCCAGGCTGTCTACCCTCTTAAGTTGATAGCAAAATCCAAGCCTTGTTTTGGACCAGAACAGCTACCCCACCTCAGTCAGTTGCTGGACTCAGTTCTGGAGGCATTCATAGAATAGATTTTATTGGAAAAGATCTTTAATATCACTGAGTCCAACCATCAAGTCAGCCCTACCAAGACAGCTGCCAAATCATGTCCCCAAGCACAACATATGTTCGTCTTTTAAACACCTCTAGGGATGGTGACTCAACTACCTCCTTGGGCAGCCTGCTCCAGTGTCTGACAACCGTCCCAGTGAAAGTTCCTCCAACCTCATTTCAGGTAGCTGTAGAGAGTGATAACGTCTCCCTTGAGCCTCCTTTTTTTCTCCAGGCTAGACAATCCCCGTTCTCTCAGCCTCTCCTTACCAGATTTGTTCTCCAAAATGTTCACCAGCTTCATTGCCATTCTTTGGACACACTCTAGAATCATAGAATCATAGAATCATAGAATCATAGAAAGTTAGGGGTTGGAGTTCCGTGTAGATACCTTCTAGCCCACCCCCCCTGCCAGAGCAGGATCCCCTAGGGCAGCCACACAGGATCACATCCATGTGGGTTTTGAAAGTCTCCAGAGAAGGAGACTCCACAACCTCTCTGGGCAGCTTGTTCCACTGCTCTGTCACCCTCACAGTAAAGAATCTTGATGTCTTTCTTGTAGTGAGGGCCCCAAAACTAAATACAGTATTCCTAATAAGCCATTTCAGTGCAAGTATCCTGTTGTTTCAGTGCTGGCCTCAGCTTCAGCACTGGGCATGTCCCATGTGTTAGCAGTCACAGCCTCTAGGCTCACAGCACAACCTGTCTGCTCCATGGCTACCCTTGTAGGAAAAGCTGACATTGCGAGGAGGTACTTGGAGGAACATCTGTGGAGTGTGGGAGCAATACAGACCGACGGCAGATATGCAACCACTTTGGGAACCACTGGTTGTACACACTCAGGAAGAACATGGAAGAAGTATTTGGTTTCGGCAGGGCTGCTGGAGAGCTCAATGCTGGAACTAGGGGCATCAGCAGTTGGATAGCTTTGGTTCATTCAAACCTGGCAGCAAGGCAAGTGCCTTTCTTAGAGAGGAGCCCTCACCCACACATCATGCTTGGAGGCTGGGGGGGTGGGGCGGGCTTGGTCCCGCTCCACTTAATCAGTGCTCAAATGCACGGTGGAAGCACCAAGTGTCAGGCACAGCCAGACCTTGGCATCCCAGGCTTTGCAGTACCATTGGAGAGAGTGAACCTGACTGTCTGGGTCACTTGTTCATTGATGTTCTTTAGGGGAAGATGATTTAAAAAATGAGCAAAGCATTCCAAAGTGAGTGCTTATTTTGCAATCAGCAACACAGGCTGGAGGCCCAGACACAGTGCTATGCCAGGACCTGACAATGCAATAGTAGGAATCATAAAAATAGCACAAAGGCATGAGCTAACCTGCTCTCACATCTCTTTTTTAATAATTAATTTAATTCCTGATAATGCATTTCTCACCTTCATTTCACTATTCCTGGACTGTCTTGTTATGCAATAAAATGTTTCCTTTGGCTATTTGCTGTAAAAATTAATCTAAAAAACAGATTGTGAATGAAGAACAACATGTGCCAGTTCTGTCAAAAAAAAAAAAGAAGACTCAACTCACAGTTTGGCAGCGTCATAGGAGGAGCTCAGGCCTGGGCCAAGGAGGGGGCCAAGCCCAAAATAGACCCTGGTCTGAATAGATCTGTACTGATGCCTCTGGGCCAGGTAGTTTGAACGTCCTTTCTGCCTGCAGACCATCTGCTTGCCTTGGACCTGCAGTGTTGAATTTTGTACACATTTGTGGGGAGGGAAGGAAGGAAGGAGGGGGAGAGGGAGGGAGAGAGAGAAGGGAGGGAAGGAAGGGAGAAAGGGAGGGAGGAAGGAAGGAAGGGAGGAAGGAAGGAAGGCAGGGAGGAAGGCAGGAAGGAAGGGATAAACAAATGACTGTGTTACCACAGAGACAGATTAGTTTCTTCAGTAGCCCGCTGCTATTTCACATAACTGCTGTTACAGAGAAAGCCTTCCCTCTTCAACACCATCAGACACATGTTGCATCTCTGCATTGTTCTCCAAAATCCCTCTAATGACCTCTCACACAGCACATGCAGTGAGCACCCTTCCTTCTCCCTTCCCTGTGTCTGTGAACTCTTCCAGACCTGTCCCCGTTACATCTCTACCAGCTTGTAACCGAGATCCTATGTTACTATGTTTGTCAGTATTGCGCAATTGGCTGCCTCTAGGGTCTTTGGTGAGTTTTCTCAGTCTTGTTCTCACCTCAGTGAGCCTTCAGTGTATTTGATGGGTCCTCTGTGTATGTTTCAGTGGCTTTGAGCTTTTCTGAGGGTCCTCTCATCTCTCTTAATATACCTTTATGTTGGGCTTTAAGTATCTTATCCACCATCTTGAAGCTTTTGTCCCTCTGTTTTCCAACTTGAGTTTTTCAATCTCTTCTAAATAGTAAGATCTAAGTCCTTTGTAGCACGACTTGTTTGAACAAATCCCTGAGCCAATGTAGCATCATTCTGATGCTGCATCTACCACACACCAGGCAACTCTCTGCAAAGGTAGCAAGGACCAGCTCTGACTAGGACTTTGTTGTCTGCTCTGTAACACCTGGCTTCATGCGACAAAGCTCAATGTAACCCACATTACTTGAGCCGTGAGACTAGGCTCTACATTGTGCGTCTAAGGAAGTAGAACAACACTTTTATGCTTTTGCAGGCTCTTCAGTCATGCCAAGGACCTCCTGAGATGGCACATGATCTGAAAACCATATACAAAGGGGCTATCTGTACTGGTCATTGAAGGCAAGGCCAGCTGGGCCTGAGTGATCTACAGGTAGATCTCTTGGCCTCCAGAGCTGTAGCCATTTGCAAACTACACCTGATAAATAGCTGGGGCTAATACACACAGCCAAGCTGCTGTGCTCAGAGATGTTTCCTGGCCTGTTTAATTTCCTAGTAGAGTTGTAGCCAGGCTTTCTTTACTACTGTGCATTACAAAGATATTCAGCCTGTCCATGCCCTTCCCTATCTCCCCATCACTTCCCATAGCAGACTCACACTCTTGTCTTCCAGTTCCCTCTCATCTTCATGCTTTTGTCACCATACCATTTTTCTTTTAATGTGGATGACTTTCTTTTCCGTTCTGCATCCCCTCGCAAACACTATTCTCCTGTCTCCATTTTCCAAGCCTCTGCTATCCCCTTATTTACCAATTCCTCAAGAATATTTATGGTGCTGCTCTAAGGACAGCCTCTAGCACATGCTCCTACCTGCTGCACTGGACATGTGGGCACAGGTGCCAGCATTTGTGAGCAGTTTGGTAAGAACCTGGAAAAGGTAAAACTCCAAAGGTTTGGAGGCCTGCACACAGCAAGCTTTTCTGCTCAGCAACTCTATCTTTGTTTATTGCAAGTTCAAGGCTCTTTCTGATGCTCTATTGCAGGGGTGAACCTTGCCTTGGGCATGATGTGCTTTTAAATTTCCAGCAATATGTGAACATAGTTGCACTCCCATGGAGTTGGTAGACATGTGCCCTTGGTAGACATGTGTCATACCGATGCTTCTGCAACACATGCGTGAGCCTCTGTCGCTGGTGGGTCCCAATGAACCCCATCGCACAGCCTTGTGAACCACGCATGACCTTCACACTGACCTTCTCTGCTCCACATAGCAATAAGGCACTGACCCTTCAGAGCAGTTTAGCATCAAACGAATAAACCAGACCTGAGTTATAAGGGCTTACTTGCAAAAGGGAATTTTACATTTCATCTGTTACAGACGAAATAAAGCGCTACAGCCTCAGGCAGTCTGCACTGGCTCTCCAGAAGCCACATAGCATGTTGTCAGACTGGGCAGTGTGTCCATACTGGTGTTCTGCCGGCTGGAATACCTGCTGCTCCCCCATGACAGCTGGGGCACTGCGATTCACAGCAGTTTCTTCAAGATGTCCAGTTAAAATCCCTCAACACAAACAGATAGGGCTTTCTCTTGAAGAATCATTATTCCAGCTGTAAACACTGAACAAGACGCAGCATCTGCAAATGACTGTGAAAAAAATTGTGGGTTGCCTTACAGAGTTTAATTTCTCTTTGATGAAAAAGAGAGGGTGCAGTGAAAAAGAAAGGAAATGCTTCCATTTTATTGTCTACCATGACCCCAACACTCAAAAGTGGCTTTATAAGTTAGCATCAGTGGTAAAATAATTACAGAATAATGAAAACAACTTTAAAATTAAATGTGCTGCATTTGGGAAAAAGTTCTAAGGTAGAAAGCAACAAAATTAGCACTACTCCAATTCTGAAAGTCTGGTTTATGCACCGGTGTGAGAAGAGGACCATCTGCAACACTTCACTTTTTATGCCAGTCGAAATCTTTTGTTCAGAAGCCTGTGGATAGAGAAATTTGTCTCATCTTGAGGATACTTCCAAAGTATTTCACTGTTTTTGTTTAACCAGGTATTGTTTTCATTTGTGATGGAGTGATTGACTTCTGTGATTGTTAGAGTGCTTCTCCCGGGTTAGTGTCCCTGCACATCCACCTTGTCTAACAACAAAGTTTATGGCTAATTCATTCTAGTTATTTCAACCATTTCTAGTGAATCAGTGTTATGGATGGAGAACAAACTGCTGACATCTACTCATGATACTGTCATTATGAACTTAAATAGCCAAAATAACAGTGGCTTCTGTAGCATAACTCTTTAAACTAAAATGACATGTTAATGAAGAAATGTCACTGGCTATTTTTTCTGAAGGTTTACGTCAATGTGATAAAAAGATGGAAGGTTATAGCTCCCAGAATGAGGTAAAAGGGAGACCTCTAGGACCGAGGATTGACTGGCAGAGGCTTGAAATTCAGAGCAAAGAAATGACTAATTGCTGTTTGATTTCTCTATGTTTGGAAAAACAGAGCTTCGTCAATCTCGGTAAACACAATGACTCAGGATTAAAACCTCATGGTGGGATCATTTTCTCCTCTTAACAGAAATAACCTTTATCAGACCAAACTATGTCTAAACATTTGTGTCATGAGGAGATCATGCTGGTTAGCACTACTATCTAAGCACACTTCATTCACAACGTCCTAAATGTGCTGTTCCTTCCATAGGTCACTGTTTCATAGAAGAGCAGATGAAGGACCCAATCTCTGTGAATAAACCAGCATCTCAAGGAACCCCAGGAATAAACTCAGGACCTGCAGCCAGAGCTGATGACTGTGCTTTGTACTTGGAAGTTATAGGAGACTGATTTTCTTGGATGTTGGGTCCCTGGAAAAATCTGGAAAAATCATTGAATGGGCTTTGTTTTGAGAGCAGTCAGTGAAAGATGAAAATACCCAAATGGGAATTTGTTTGCCATGTGCCTTTGGAGGATTTAGGAGGAACTTATTCACAGTTATATGGCAGGGCTGAAGACCTGCATTGCTTTTTTTCCTCTCCTCTTCCATTTAATTACTCCAAATATATCTTCATAGCTGCATAATATTCTTCAGGTTACATTTCACTTTCTTTGTTCACCTTATGGCCCTCTTCACACAGTGCAAGCTCTTTCTGAGCACAATCATCATTAAATACAAGCACTATCTATTTTATTGGAGCTTGTATTTATTTCACAGCCTCAGACAATTACTGGAGAAATTATTGCTAACAGATACAACCTCAGAGACCATCCCTGGGGCACCTTTCCTAGCACAGTTCCTAGGAAGATTCCCGTTAACCACCTGCCACGCAGGACCCAGTCTGGAACTCATCACCTCTCCTATCCACTTTTACAACTTGCTCCTTTTTTTCTCTATAACTTGTTTTTAATAAGGCACCATTACAAAATTACTTGGTTTATGTTCCTAGGGGCTGCCAAAGACTTGAACAAATCAGGAGGGGGAGGTTGATTTTCCCCCAAGGCAATCTTTCTATAAACGCCTCCCTAAACCAGCTCGTGCTGACAGACCACTCCAGGGAGATTTATGGTTTCTCAAACAAAATTAAGAAAGTTATTATGGTGTGAAATTAAGGGCACCATGGCCCTCCCACACCCATTTTTTCCTCTTCTCACAGGCTGTTGAGAACGGGAGAGGAGAGTAGCAGGTAACCCTAGCCGTCAGCAATGGACAATGGTCACACAGGTAAATGCCTTGGGGATTCAGTCTTCTCATACATAGTTCAACAAGGCCAAGTACAGGGTTCTGCACCTGAGTCAGGGCAACCCCCAGTACCAATACAGGCTGAGGGATGAGGGGTTGAGAGTAACTCTGCCAAGAAGGACTTGGGGGTACTGGCAGATGAAAAACTGAATATGAGGCACTCGCAGCCCCGAAGGCCAACCCCATCCTGGTCTACATCAAAAGAAGCATGGCCAGCAGGTTGGCGGAGGTGATTCTGCCCCTCAGCTCCACTCTGGTGAGACCCTACCTTCAGCACTGTGTCCAGTTTTGGGGCCTTCAGTATAAGAAAGATATTGACCTACGCAAAAAGGTCCAGAGGAGTGCCACGAAGACAATCAGGGGGTTGAAGCACCTCCCCCATGGGGACAGGCTGAAAGTGTTTGGACTGTTCAGTCTGGAGAAAAGAAGGCTCCAAGGAGACCTTACTGTGACTTTCCAGTACTTGGAGAGGGCCTATAGGAAAGAAGGGGAGGGAGTCTTTATCAGAGAATATAATTGATAAATTTAAGTTAGGTGCTAGGAATAAATCTTTTCTGTGAGGGTGGTGACACACTGCAGCAGGTTTCCCAGAGAAATTGTGGAAGCCCCCTCCCTGGGAGTGTCCAAAGCCAGGCTGGAAGGGGCTTTGAGCAACCTGGTCTAGTGGGATGCGTCCCTGCCCATGGCAGAGGGGGTTGGAACTAGATGATCTTTAAGGTCGCTTCCAACCCAATTAATTCTATGCTATAAATACCTCCTCTAGCTTGGTTTCTTCTTCTTTAATAGTTCTGAAATAATAACTTTGAACACTAAAATGTGCTGTTCAATTATAGCCAAAGTTCTCCAACATTTTTATGACACAGAACATCAAAGCCCTCATAGGAAAGACATGGAATGGGATGATTTTGGGATGATTGATCATCTCCATATAAACCTCCTTATGTAATTGCATTTCCTGTCTAAAGGAAGTGCTGTGGATGCTGCATTTCAGCAAAACCACTATCAGGGCTGTTGCTCACATGGGTCAAATATATCCCTGGGGACCTCCCTGCGAGGAAAGTCTCACCTGTGGGTAAGCTGTCTTCAGTGGCTTTATGTCTCTTCCTGGACTGTATTACTACACAGGAAACCTCTAAGCAAACATCTGTCTTTGGTGGTTCTTCAGTGTCAATTCACTAAGATTATATCTGCCAAGGAAACAGAAAAATCTCAAGAACAGTAAATACTGGGAAAGACAAGTTAATTCCAGAGTGACCTGAAGTAATTTCAGCTACAGCAGTAATGGAGGCAATCCTGGGGTGGTGCAGGCAAAGCCCTTTGCTGGATGAAAAATTCAGAAAACAGAAAGAAGGAAGACTGAAAAATACGGTCCAGCAGCACAGCCATTGCATAGTTTTATTTTAAAGGTAAAAGTAATGGGGTTTTTTACACTTTATGATTAGTGCCACCACATTAACTATGGGATATTTTCTCTAACAGCTGCAGTAAAACCCTAGGAGCTGAAGCAAACCTGGTTAGTGAAAAGGAGCTCCTGAAGTAGAAGTTTGTTTCCCACTAAGCACACATAAAATATTGTCCACTAGAATATTGTTATTCTAATTCTTGCAGACTATTTTGTCTCTTCTCTGAGTTCTCTGAGTTCTCTCCTTTGCCACTGCAGGGATTCTTGTGCTAATAAAAAAGCTTGCCATTCTTGGTGGAGTCCTTGAGGAGGAGATGTCTGTTTCTAATTGTTTTCTTATTGTTGGCTTTGAACTTCACATCTTTTGTGCTGATGCGTGCCTTGAAAGACCTTCTCAGGGAATATAGTATTACTAATGCGAGATGTTGATCAGCCCCCATGGCAGGATGTTTATATGCAGAGGAATGTTTTGATCTGTGGCTATAGTCTGAGCCTGGATCTTGCTCGGGTTAATTTGGATGCTGTTTTGTTTGATTCTGACTGCCTGCCTTCCCTATGTCTCGGGTTTACTCCATAGGTTTAATTTCTTTGATTTATCATTGGCCAGCGAATCATATTTTTCCCCACTTTCCCAGATTGTATGGTAAGTGCTATGTTGTCAGCAATTCCTATTTAATATGTAGAGAGTTTCAAATTTATGAGCAGCACTATTAGCCTTGCTCTGTTGAATTAATAGCAGATGCTCCTGAATTTGGTGTGTTTATACAGTATTTGTTACTTTTGATTAAATACATTGCAGTCCTTGGGACATGTACAGTACTTACATTTGAGTGTTACCAAGCAACATCACATGATTTTTGTATCTGTGATAGTCACAAGGGACTGTGAGGTGCTGGCTCAAGAAGCAAACTTGCTGCTGCTGTACAACAACAACAACAAAAAAAAAGAGATAAATTGTTCCAGATTTGCCATGCTGGCTCAAATCTGTGGTTGGTCTGGTCTGATCTGGTCTCCCTCGTCCAGCACCAGCTGAGAGCTGCAAAGGAAAGCTGAAGCAAACAAACTAACAAAATCTGAGAGACATGTAGGCAATTCACAGCATGATTTACAAGATTGAGCACTCTTTGCTGGCTTACTAGGATGGCCTGGGGCAGACAACTGTCATTACCTTTATTAAACTTCTAGGACAGCAGGTTGAAAGGAGTTCAAGTGAGATGTATGGCAGTTTGGGGGGGTCGATGGAGCCCTGGAAGGGGCTGTAGCATTCCCCTCTTTGGCAGAGGCAAAGGAGGGGAGATTGGGCTGGGAAAGGTCCGCCTGGGCAGCATCCAACTCCTACCGCTGGAAGACTGATCAGGGAAGCTGGTGGAGGCTGATTCTCCCCGGCTTGGCATGTACTTGTCACTGAGGACATGATGCTCCCAGAGAGGTGATTCTCCCAGCTAGGGTTAGTTAGCACTTTCATGATGAAGGGAAAACGTCCCAAAGGACAGGCAGAGGACTTCAATGTACAATGACAATTGCTACTCCTGCTGGTCTCAGAAAAGGACCAGATGAAAGCTGTTCAGATGTTGTGTGTTACTCATCCTGGACTGTTACTCAGGACAACTGAAGGTTGAGATCCAGGCTAGCACTTTAGTAGCTTCTCCTCCAGAAAAGGTGCGGAGGCTGTAAAGAGCGATCAGAAAAACCTGGCCTATGCCCCTGGGACCTATCCCTCTGTTGAGTCCCCTAATGACAAACTAATTTCTCATGGGGTCCTGCCTGTGGATGATGCCCCACTGAAGTGATTACTGCCAAGTAACTTCATCTTTCTTGAGAAGTGTATTCCTCCCTCAAGCTTAGGAGGACCCAGAATTCATGTCCTGCTCATCCCTCTGCCCTGATTCCCCAGATTCACCCCCATCTCTTACAAACCCCCCCCCCCCCCCACACGCCCGCACCCACAAAAAAAAA
>NW_009721143.1:79747-113264 GCF_000703405.1 Apaloderma vittatum
CTGGACCAGCAAAAACATATTTTTAAGAGCACTGATATTTCTTGTAAAATCTTTGGGTAGAGGATGTCCAAATTAGGGTGCATTGGCTTAGTCCAGAGAGGCGTCTGATTGCAGGTTTAAACACTTGAATAATTTTGTGAAAGGCACCATTTCTGTGCTTACATTCAGTGCTGACTCCATCCAGAGAGTTCAGTGCCTCACAGGATCAGCTCTACAAATTTATCACAAGCATCTAGGCAACCCAAAGACAGAGTCTGCCTCCAGACATTCAAGAAGGGTGTCTGAACCATCAGGCATTCTTTGTGGTCCTCTGAGCCATAGTGCCCAGAAGTTGTTCAGAAATTACACAGAGCCAAAGAGGGTGCAGAGATCTTCAGTGAACATTTCTGGACCATCTGCAAGAATCATCAGGCTGTCATAAAATCCTTGTGAATACGAAGACATGGTCCCACAAGGCCCTTTACCACAATCTCTGTCCCAAAGGCAGTGAACTCCATGCTTTAAATCAGCAGTGGAGTAACTCCCTCTGAACATGAACTAAAGGTGATTTTTTTCCTCCCCAGGATATTTGAAACTTCTCTAAGTTGTCATTATGCTGGTACTGATAGTGTGATTTTACAAACAGTCTCTGTTACTGTGAAGATAAACCAGGCTCTGCATTAACACTGTTGCTGCACCTTCTAACCCAGCAAACCATCTCCATGTCTCTCGACCTGCAGAACAGGAACTGTCAAGCAGAGTTTTCTGTTCTGTCAAAATTTTAGGACTCTTCTAGACAAGAAGGTTGTCATGTTTGAGGACAAACACATTCCAACATTTTCTGAGCTACTAGTGGTTTCTTAGAGTTTTTTACCAGGTCTCCCAACAGCACGTGGAGATTTATAGTAACTAAGCAGCTCATTTTAACAGAACACTTTTATTCCATTTTCTTTCTTCTTTTCAATAATCAAAGCATCTCAGACACAGAGCCATAAAGATGTTTGCCACGTAGTGTGTTCTAATAACAATTGAATAAGCCTCACATCAAGAAAGAAAAAAAGGAAGAAAATATATAGATATAAACAGCATATTCAAAGGCACATAGATGTCCTGTAAATCCATGTGATCCTATATGTGTAGCAATGAACAGACCCTCACACAGAAACACACACACAGACACTGTGAAAGAACTCAGATGAAGACAGTAGTGCCTGCATTTTTCTCTACATGAAAGTCATTTAATATCGATAGTTAGAGGCTTCCAGCAGAGCTCAATAACCCAGTCCATGCTGAGACGGGAAGACTGGGAAACGTCTGTATGAACAACCTTCATACATTAATGCTACACATAAGGCACCGAAAGTGCATAAGTGTGTGCAAATAACATCTGGTTCTCAACACCATTACATCAAATGACACCATCCAGCGATTAGTCCAAGCATTAATCCTTCTTCCAGTAGAAATCAGAGAACACCTGGGATGGAAGAAACCCTGTGGGAATAATAAATGGAAAAAAGCTTTAACTTCAAATTGTGTTTTAAGGCAAGGTTTTCAAATGCACCTAGTGGCAGAAGTCAGTACCAGCCACAAAATTTAAAACACAGAATCACAGAATGTCAGGGGATGGAAGGAACCTCTGAAGATCATCTAGTCCAACCCCATTGCCAGAGCAGAATCACCTAGGGCAGCCACACAGGAACACGTCCAGGCAGGTTTTGAAAGTCTACAGAGATGGCAACTGCACAGCCTCTCTGGGCAGCCTGTTCTAGGGCTCCGTCACCCTCCTGTTTTCCAGTTGGTGACTATTGTCCCTTGTCCTGTCACTGGACACCACTGAGAAGAGTCTGGCCACATCTTCCTGACAGCCACCCTTTAGAAATTTACACACATTGATGAGATCCCCTCTCAGCCTTCTCTGAGATAAACAGACCCAGCTCTCTCAGGCTTTCCTCCTACGGGAGATGCTCCAGTCTTTCATCACCTTACTGGCCCTCTGCTGGACTCCCTCCAGTAGTTCCTTGTACTTCTTGAACTGGGGAGCCCAGAACTGGACACAGTGCTCCAGATGACATCTAGCAGGTAAGTTTGTGGGAGGGAAGTGACAGGTCAGCTTTGAGATTTGTACAGATGAAGACAAATCATGCCTTGAAGAATTTCCACTGATATTGGTAGGATGAATGGAAGAAGAGAGGGTCAGACAAGTGGCTAACACAGTAGCTGCCAGCTCACAGCCCACAGCCAAAGTCCAGCTGTTGAGAACAATTTCTCTAACTTATACTTGGACAAGAGACTTTCCAGTCACAAATCTGATCTCTGCAGGTACTCCCATGAGGTGCCTGGAAGTGCTCTGCACTGAGGAGTGCATGGGGAGTACCAGGATGGAGCAGGACACAGGGCTCCATGGGATGCAGCAGTGATGGAGCCAAGCCAGGGAAGGAAGGGATGCAAGTGAGACTAAGCCAAACCTCCTTTTTGGTTGGGTTTCTTTTTCTTTGTTCAACACAAGACGCTGAAGGATGTTTTGTTCCACTGGCTGTAATTACAGATGACATGTTAAAATGCCAATATGCAGTGAGGTCTTTCTAGAGTTTTGCACCGTCATCTCACTCAAAAGACTTTTATATTATCTTCAAATTTGGACATTTTGCTGCACATTTCTTTCACTAAGTCATAGATGAAGGTGCAGAATAAAACCTGTCCCAGCAGTGATCCCTGGAGGACCTTACCACTGACTATTCTCCATCCTGGACAGTGACCATTAAGACTTATATTTTGCTTCCTATCCTTCAACCAGTTTTCAGTCCAAATAAGGACCTCTCTCCAGTCCCATAGCAATCGAACTTCTTTCACAACTTTTGGTGTGGAACTTCGTTAGAAGCTTTTTTGCAAATCCTCATTTGGTACTCTCAAGTATGAGTGCACTCTTTACCCACCTGCTTCCTACCACCCTCCCAGAACACCATCAGGTGTTCATTTCTTCACAGAAGCTCTGCTGAGTTTTTCCCAGGAGATCATGCTAACCCATTTGTTCAATGATCCTGTTCTGCATTAGAGTTTGCCATCTTACCAGGGCTGGAAGTCAGTGTCACTGACTGATAGTCCCCTTTTCAGAGCCCTTCTGTGGGCAGGAGTTTCACAAGATCTCTGGCACGATGGCTGTTTGTAATAATTCATTCACCTTGGCTATTTGTGATAACTCACACACCTTGGCTCACAGACCCCTAATTTTGTATAGGAGCTCCTCAGCTCTCTCAAATCAATGTCATACGGTTCTTAAGACTTATTGGTATGTAACTTACTTGTTTAGACTGCTACACCCTGTATCTTCATCTCATCCTGATCTAGCTCTTCTCGGCTATTTGGCAAAGAACCTGCCCAAGGTCTTCTCTGGTGGACAATGATGCAAAGAATTCACTGATCGTTTCTACCCTGGCTTCATCACCTGTGAGTGTCCCTTTCACACATTGGCCAAAAGATCCTATCAGCTTCCTTACTGTATTTCCACTTTTGAACTACTTGAAGAGCTTGTTGTTATCCCCCTTGCAAGGCACATTTCCATTCTTCTGTAGCTCTTATTTTTCTGTTTACACTTGACCTGTCATGTTTTATGGGTACTCTGTTCCCTCATTTGGGTAATCTTTCCATGCTGTAAATTCTAGCCTTTTCCTTTTCACAGCCTTCTTACTGTTTCTGTTGAACCACACACAGTTCTTGTTGGATGGCTTTATTATCTTTTTGCATGAAGATGGTAGCTTTAGGAGTGCAGAGAGCATGCAGGTAAGACAGGACATATCTTTTTTAATAATCATGGGGTTTAATAATCATGTTTTTTAATAATCATGTTTAATAATCACATTTCTAGAGGCCCCAGACCTCCTATGTTCTCATGCTATATTCTCACTGAACACTGGGTTACAGCTCCACATACTCAGTCTCATCAGGGCACGTGGTGGAGTGGAACCCTCATACCCGAAGTCCTGACAAAGCAGCCAGAACTGTTGCTGCCCAGACGAACTGAGAGAGGCACAGTTGCTCAAGCATATCCACCTGAAACCTGTGAAATTCTGAGAATTTTTGATGGTTTTCTTTCCTAAAATGTGCTTTTGCATCTGTTTCATTTAAAACAATTACAAATCTTACAAACCAGACCACTGAAAAATTATAAAGACTATGAGATGAGGTATTGCATTATCCCTTGGCCCTCCTCAGCAATTTGTATGAGGAAGATGACATCATTGGTCAAAAGAAAAATTGGTTCTCCAGATGTGTGAATGATACTGTGGGGTTTTTTCCTTCTCTTTTTAATATTCTTTAGCTATATGTCTTTGCCTATTGCAGATATCCACAGGCAATAGAACACATGTAATGATGTATACTTACAGTTTTAAGGTTCTAAGGATTTTTTTACTGCATTTTAGAAACACAATTACTGTGCTTGACTAGTTGCTGCATCTCTAAGATTAGAAAAGAATCACCGGAAAAGATTGATGTAATAAGGATGACATTTTGAGAAGCCAGCTTCAAAAATACGTATGGTTTACAGGCGAGTTTCAATGGGAATTCTGATTAGTTCATGATTTATTTTATATTTTTAAAGGCAAATGAATTTGAAATATTTAGAGAGTATTTTGTGTCCCAGAGGTCCTGTTGGAACTTAATATGGTCTTCTTATTTTCTGGAATGGTCCTAAAGAAATAAGTGATATATCACAACCGTAAGTGAAGTAATGCTGGATGATATAAACAAAGAATTATCAGGAAAACTGGACCAGTGTTACTTGTTTAATAAATTATTTTTGGCAAACACTTCATAAACATTAATTTTAATTTCTCCAGCCTCTCTTTTTTTCTCCTTAGTGATACAGCTTTACGACTGTATCAACAAAAATCCCTGTTGATTGTCACCCACAATTGTTTGGCTCCACTCTCTAACCTGTCAAAACTAAACCTGTGCCTAGATGTGGGATGAAGAAGGGAAAAAGCCAGACCACATTGTGAAAAGATGTGCAAAGAAACAGCCACAACTTTTTACCCCTGACAGTCAAGAGGAAGAGGCATGAGCCTACAGCACAGGGAGGGTTGAGTCACCCTCCGAAGGTGTTTATTTCTGTCCCATGACCTTGAAGGGAGCCCGTGTAACAAACTTTAGATCTAGCCAGTTCTCAGACTCCTAGTGTTACTTGAAATGAATTCCATCCAAGTTATCTGCAGCATATGCATACACACTGGCCACAGTTTGCATTATGAGAAAAGAATCGTGTGCCACAGAGATGACAGAACTACCCAGAAAACGTGAATCACACAGCATAGTGCAGGAGTGCTTTTCTATATCCCACAGTACTGTCTTGGCAAGTGGAGAGATGGATATATGCAGGTGGCCCGATGGAAAAGTACTGAGCTGCCCTAGTCACATCTGGCCTTAACGGATAGGTTCAGGATGAATAAGACATGGGCCGTGCGGCAGAGTGGAGGAGAAGTCCGGCACCCTCCAAATAAAGCCCGTAAGCAAAGGCCGCACATGGTGTCAGATGCCTCCGTTTTCCTTTCCCATTTCAGTTTTTTTTCCTCAGATGTTGTTAAGTTTCTCAAAGCTGCCAGCTGGTGTATGCCAAAAAATCCTAATTTTGTTTAAAGAAAATGTCTTTATTAGTGCCAAGAACACTGCATTTTAAATAACACTGAAGAACTTCATCCTGGAACCAAATGATGAAAATACCTTCTCCCTGCCACACCTGTCTAAGTTGGAGCAAATCATTTCAGGGCTCCAAAGGTTTGGATGTTCAAGGATATAGAAATGCTAACTAATACATGCATTTAAAACAATTCTTTTCAGCCCTTTTTGCAATTGCAGCAGAATTATTTTCTTTCTAAAGACAACTCTGGGTCACATTTTTTTGTTATATAACATAAAAAAACCTATGTATTTAAGAAGTTAATCAGACTTAGTTGTACAAAACATACAGACTTTAGAAAGGATTACTATAAAGATATGGTTTAGTGCTTGAATGAAAGATATTTGTTGAACAATTTTGCTAATCGGTGGGATCCACAGTAATGCAGCCAGCTCGTGTAATCTACACTCAGGGCACTTTTGTTTAATCAAGCTCCATTCCCATTTCTCCAGGATGCTCTAAAGGCTCAAGCATCTTTTGACACTGTGCCTCAGGACCATCCTAACCCAGAAAGCCCCAAGCAGTGTCTGACCCCAGGCACAGTGGACAGGCACATGCTTCTACATCACAAATACAGCAAAACCAGTGTTTGTGTTGGATGAGCACTCATACCTGACTCCATGGTGTCAGCAAATCCTCTGCAGTAAAACCAGTGGATTAGACTTGTTAGACTTTTTGGCAAATTTTGAGCCCTCAGTTAAAGACGGATACTGCAAAACTGTGAAGTTTCTGTTTAAGGGCTAGAGCTCATGGCCTACAAAGAAAGGTTGAGGACTTCAGACTTGCTTTGCCTGGTAGGGAGGAGGCAAAGAGGCAGATCTAATAGTCCCCTCTGAAGGTGCAATTGCGAAGAGGATGAACAAAGTCTTCTTGGTGGTGGCGGACGACTAGCAACGGACAAGGTCACACATTGTAGTTTGGCAAGTTCAGACTGAGCATTAGGAAAAACTTGTCCACCTGGAGGACAGTGCAACACTGGAACCAGAGACCTAGGGACTGGGAATCCTCTTCTTTGGAAGTTTACCAGACTTTGCTAGACAAAGCCATAGTCAATTTGAGTGCGAGGATGGAGTGGAGACCTCCTGGGGTCCTTTCCCGCCAGTATGCCTATGAAGTTGTGAAATTAACTACACAACCTGTGTGCAATGGATCTGATGCGATTAGATCTCCCTTCAGCCTGAGGGCTCCGTGTCAAGGCTGCAGAGCGTCACTGGCAGCTTGCACCTGGGGCCGTCTCATCTGCCTTCATCCCTTTTTTAACCTCCTTTGGGTTGCAAGGGCAATCACTCAAATCACTACTGAGATTAGCATTCAATCCTTACCTCCTGAGAGCATATTCGGCAGCGTAGGAATGCTGTGTATGAGTTTACATATGGGTGATTCTCGTGGCAAGGGTCTGCTGTAATCCCCTGGCAGTTGCTGGCCTGGCTGCCAGAGAGATCCGACCATGTCCATTGCTTTTTCATTGCCTGTCTCACAAAGAATACCTTTGGGATGAGGTGTTAGGTTGAGATTTTCACCTTTCATTGGAGAGGGCTTGCTGTTGTGGAATTTGAACCATGCACAGAAACCACTTGCCATACACACTCCATAACTTGGTTATACTTACCAAAGCATCTTCAGCTCACATAGGCTCTTGCAGGGACCCTCAAGCCTGAAGCAAATTAGCACAATAACTGTATGTTTCTTGATGTTTTCTAGCCAGATCTGCTAGTTGGTAAGCATGCTGTCATCTGGCAGCTTGCAGGATTTACAAATGTACGTTGCCTCCGTTAGCACCACTGAGAATAGTGACCATAAATCCCTTCACGCGATTAATACACCACAGTATGCTATCTACAGTTCAGCATGCTCAGCAGAACAGTGAAGGAAGATGATTAGAAGCACTGCTTTCCACTCATCACTGGCAAATTACCATAAATAACTACCCTTACATCAACAACAAAAAAGCAGATGATTAAGTATTTGCATGGAGGCACATATATACAGTCTGAATATTTAAATTAATTATCTCAGAAATGTGGTAAGTCAAAAGTATTGTCTCAGCTACAGCTGTTACGAGATTTTTTCTTACAATAAAGATTTTTACAAGTTTGAATTGTTTTCTCTGATATGTTTCAATGGTTTTGAACACAATATGAAAAGGTAAGTGAAAATCTCTTTCAGCAATTTAAGTTGATTGTTTTACACAGAGGGCTGGAATCCTGACTACATTCCAGTTAAATATTTAACTTCTGCCTACCTAAAAGTTACTCTCAAGATAGACTCAATGGATGTATCTATCTTCCCTGATCTGAGATGCTGTCCTCAGTGCTTCGACCATCTCACAAGCAGCTGCATTTCCCTCTGATTGCAAAACTGGTCCTTGAACACCTCACACATAACTTGTCAGAAACACAGAAGCAATGGAACAGGCTTCTGTTTTGACAGGCAGCACAGACAGCATCAGGTGCAGTTAAAAATACCCTCAGATTTGCTGTTTCAAGGCTTTATTTTCAGTTGCTGATGACTTTGTCCATCTCTTTTCACCCAGCTTGAACCTTTCTATCCTTGGCTGATTTTCTTTGGAAACTTCCAGACAAAACACAATGTTTATAGAGATTGAGGAACTTCCCTTTCACAATATTAGAATGTTTCATGTCAGAGATTTAGCACTCTCCTGGTGCGGAACCTTGATGTTCAGAAAAGAGGTTGCTCTGTGCTGAAACTAAAAAAAAAAAGTCACACAGTTGATGGAGTCTGAGGGCTCTGAAAACCACCATTCATATTGGCAGAATTTATCAGTTAAATTTCCCCCAAGTTCCAGATTTGCTGTAGCTGTAGTGGGGCTGCTGAGGTGGAGGAGGACATCCTCTGCGAGCACCTCAGCTCCCACCACAGGCCGATCTGCCATGGACACCACTCAAAAACAAGGGCTATGTGAAGGAGATCGTTTCTACCACAGCTAGAGTACAACCTGGCTGCCCAGCTCTCCACGATGTGATCCCGGTACAAAACCTGTGGTGAAACCTGGGGTTCTTCTTCTACCAGTGCCTGGGCTCCTCCTGCAGAGAGGTCACCAGCAGATTCCTACCTCCTCCCTCTAAGACATGTGGCTTCACTTCGCTGGGAAACTGTGCAAGACACCACACCACGGGGCGGGGAATTTCTCTTCCGCAAAGCGAAGATGGAGTTAGAATCATAAAAACAGAAATTCTATTTTATTTAGCTTCTTTTTATTTAATTTAAGTAAATTCTGTATGATAATGAACAGGCAGAGAAGATGGGTGCAGATTGCTCAAATAACTTTTATTCTGATGTTTCCCAATTTCCCAATGTTTAACCTTGCAATCTTAATTCCAATTCCTTCTTAACAATGCTTATGGAACTTGATTCTTTACAGGATATGATCATGATAACAACCTAAACGTCCATAGTTATGGGAGCATCTTAACCCTGTACTTTTTTTTTTTTGCAGGCATTAGAGCATATAAAAAGGGAAAGCACATCTACTGTAAGACTCTTCTCTCACTCCGCATCTGTCACATAGTCACTGAAGAAAAATAAATATTTGAGGCCCATCCACAGTGCAGAATATTTGAGAGGCAACATCTGAGAGCGCAGGAGAAAACTGGACACATAACCAACTGAAAGCAAGAGAGCAACGTCCTGTTCTGTGTCTCCATCCTTCCAGCCCACATGTATCCCATAGCAGAAATCTTAGCGTTTTCCCTGTGCATCACAAAGATAAATACATTGCTTAGTGCTGATTTTTGCTCTAATGTTACTTAGCAGAAACAGTGAAATCAGCACACTAGCAAACCTGAAGAAAAGCATAGCTCTGTGAGCAATGATGTTTTGATTCAGTAAATGCACTGGGGGGAAAAAAGCCCTGTGAAAACTAAGACAGTATTTTTTAAAGAAAAAAAATCGGTACAAATCCATTTGTTTTGAATGAGGTGTTTTGTCTGACCTGAAACAAGTTGCTTCATTTTGATTTGGGTAGTTTTTAATGAATGTAGAGGTGCAGACCCTGTAGGGCGACCAGAGGATGGAGGGGACTGACCTCAAATCCAAACCTCATCCCTAGCATTCAGAGTGTGGTCTGGCTAATGCCTGCTGCTTTCCCTTGGGGAGTTTAAGAAATTCTGCAAAGGGTTTTTCTTCTTCTACTCTTAAAAGTCAACTACTTTGTGTCTAAAGTACTCAAATATTTATTGGATTTGCCAGGTGAGTACTCTGAACACGAGGCTAGCTCTCACACAGTGGATATTTAATAGTCTGATACAATATTGACTAAACTCTCAGAATAGCATAGCTTTATCCTGTAGCTAAGGGACTAAAATATTTTTTTGAAATGTTGGAATCATTGCTTGAACCTCTAGCTCCAGAGGGCACAGAAAAGGACATTCATGTCACGTCTAACTAAAGGCTAACGAGCAGTTTCTCCTGGCTGGAGGCTGGATGTCCTCTTAAGACCTGCATCAGTAGAACCTGGTCCTGAAGAGAATTTAGCACCACTTTTCTAGGCATTCCCTACAGACCAAGGTAAGGCAGTCGAAAGGCCTACATCTTGCTTACAGCAAAGGACTGGGTGGACTTTCATGACATAAAACTGAAATAATACCAAAGTGTATCAGATACAAATGCTACAAGCAAAGTCAAACCAAACGGAGTTTGGGATACTAGTTCCAAGAGGCCAGCCCTCGAAGGCAACTCTCAGGTCCCCAGAGTCTGTATGCTGCAGTGAAGCCTTTTTACTTCTGAGCATGGGTCCAGGCAGGCTGAAGGTATGATACCCTCTGTAGTCACTGGGACATCGCTGCTCACAGTAAGGAGGGGAAGGACATGGTTTGTGTTCACACCTGGGACACTGCTGTCCACAGCTCAGCATGCTGACATGGAGGGGGTTAGGCTAGCACGTGAGCTGTCATGCCAAAGGGATGGACGCAGGGAGCACGTGTCATTTCCACAAAAGGAGCTGGAAACACCAGCAAAACAGCAGGGTAGAGAGTATGAAGCAGCTAAATCTAGGTGCAAAGCTAAATCCAACAGGAGCAATGCCTTGTAGATGTGAGAGAGTTACGCTGACAGCGACAGACGTTTTGGTCAACGTACTTCAGTATCACAAGGTTGCCTGTTGGGCATGGTCCTTCAACAGGATGGAGTCTAAGCTCTCAGGGGGATTGCTCACTGCAATCCCCTACTAGTAGAGAGTTCCATCATACAATAATATGGCCATGCTCATGTCACTGCCTTGCTTTCCGTAATCAGCCATCTCAATCATCATTAACCGAGGCAGCTCTGCAGAGTATGTTGCTGCTCCCTGGAGACATGCCTCAAATTCCACTTACGTCTATCTGTAGATACCTGAGTGCTTTTATTATTGCATTAACTTTATACCTTTAGGCAGCCTTTAGACACTAAGGCAGCCAGGCAGTAATGATTTAATGAGCTTTTAAATATATTAATAAAAATGCCTCCAAAGACTGCATATGCTTGTTATTTTGCTGAGACTAAACTAAACTTTCTGCTCCAGAATAAGGGATTTGTTTAAACTGAAGAGCTCTGGTCTTCCGGTTTGTGATTGTTTTCTTTTAAAATACAAGCTAAGTGAGTATTAAATGAGCCCAGTGTGGGGAGACGAGGAAAAAGTGAAAATACCATTTATTTACATAGTGAATGCTTCACACAAGGTTCATAAAAACAAAGCATATTATGAAGACTGAATTAAAACCCAATTACTTCCAGGTTTAGGGAGTCTGATAAGCTAATTAAGAAATGCTTTCTCAAATCCAACTCCTGAAGTCTCTAGAGAAGGTATATAGCTGAGGAACACACCTTCAGACCATCTGCTCACTGTTTCATTCCCCTTCACAGCACAGCTCTGCAGTCTCTGCAGTCACATGAGAGCTGTTGCAGCCATCTTCACTACACTTCTTTAAGATCTTCTCAGGAAAGGTAAGTCACTTCGCAGTGATCCCGTGTGTCTAGCAGTGAGCTGATACGTGCCATCACTGCCCACAGGGTGAAGACAAAGCTGCTCAGCTTTTTGTCACAGGCTTTCTCCATCCAACAGGCAGTGGCACTTGTCATTCACCTCTTGGGCTACAGGCTCGTAGCAGAAGGAGGATCTGTTTTGACATTCCCCGCAGACTGGGATGTGCATCAGGATGCCAAAAGGGAGGTCAGATAACCAGAGACAGTTTACAGGGGTACGGCAATGCAAGCAGCTATCTGCAGCAGATTAAATCCTGTCCGTGTCCTATGTACAATCTGCAAATTTCTGCTGAATAGTATTTTGTGTCTCCTTACCAAAAATGTTGTTAAAAAATCCTACTGAATTCCAACAATGCCTACCACAAGGACAAGGTCCACTGGCAGCACAAACTGGGACAATTCCCAGTCAAAGTGGATTCCAGGACTTCAGAAGTGCAAAGATTGGACACTATATTGTTTGATCTGAGACTGTGTCTATCTGTACCCAGTGCTGTAGATGCCTTAATAATATGTGTATATCTGGCCTCATGTTTTTTCTAATCCACATGTCAGATCCTGAGCTGCTTAGATTTGTTTGCTTAAGTCTTGTACTCCATCATTTCCAAGCACATGACAGGAAAACCCCAGGGCTGATAAAAATAGTACCTTCAGCTTAGTCCTCTTCTATTGCTTTTTCCAAGTATTTTGTTATAAAATCTTTTCTTTTTGATGGATCAAACAATTTAAACCCTAACCTCATAATTTCTCCAAAATATAGGTCTGATTTCATCCATGAGTCCTTTGCATGAAAGGATGCACTGCATTTCATGATTTTGGCCAAATTCACACCTAATTTCCAAATCTAGTTAAAAAAACTAAATCCTCCAAATTAAATGGAGTAGGTCCTGCTACAAGATGACTTCAGATGAAGAGAAAATTTCAGGATTTGTTCCTTCTTTGAGTGATTTCTGACAGTACTTCAGGAAACAACAATAAATTGCAGTAGATTCTGTGTTTCACAGTAATGCAATTCTGTACAAAAGAGTTTTGATCATTATACAACGTTATGCAGATTTAGCTTTAGCCTGAAAACACTGGAAGGTCACAGTTTCCTTGCACAAATAATGTATCCAGCAGTGAGAGGGGAGTTTGTGAGCTGAGACTCATCGTATGGTCTTCTGAATCAAAAACAACCGCACTGGCTCTAACACAATCAAAAATACTTATAAAGGTCAAGAGACTCTGACTTTTGTGTCTGTGCCTTCCTTAGGCTACTGTCAAGACTAGTACAATCACTGTTTCAAAGCTCTGTAATTCTTATTTGCACTTTAAAAGCAAGAAACATTCTTTAAATAGTCGGGACAATTTAACAGTAATTTTCAAACTTTGCATAACACATAATAACATATTGATATTTTTATGAATCATGGGCCAAGTATGCTTCCAAACAGAGAATGATTTTATATTCCAATGGGTACACTATTTATTCTGTAGTGTGTCAAAAGTAATTGCTCTCTAAGCTCCAAAGCAATCTAACACTCTCTCTCAAACCGCATGCAAAATGGAATCTCAGAAATTATTGTGAAATTAACTGTTTCAAGAAAAATTAGTCTCCAGCTACCCAAGATCATCAGATTGCAAAACCAGACTAGTTCTAATACAATTAAACTGATTTCCTTTCATATAGACTTCTAGGAAAGGAGCTGGTGTGTCAGTCGTTGGATATACTCAATAAATGTAAATATGAAAAGAATTTTTATGTAAAGCTTTTGTTGGCTTGTTGCACTGGTAGATTAAAAGTTGGCAGTTGCACTAGTTCTCTCTTTCAGAAACTGAGCTGTTTTCTCAATTTAGATGTGATTTTACAGTCCTGTAAGACACTAGAAAACAAAAGAAACCATTACATCTTTTCCTATCATAACATGGAGCTCCCAGTGGAAAATAACCTCTCCTGCCTATACTTTGGTATTAGAAAAAAACCAGAAAGATAATTTACACTGAGTACAGATATGAAAAACCCTTCTAAAGCTGCAAATCTTCTCCTAAACACCTCTGGCTTTATTCACTCTCAATGTTGTCCCAGAAACCCCACCAAACATCTTTTTCATGAGCTTTCTTGTAATTTCTGTTCTTGGACTTAAAATACGGGGCGGGGGCTGTGAAGAAAATCTGTTCTCCTAATTCTCTAATAAAACCACTTATACAAAACCGAACTTCAGCTCTGCCTTTGTAACATGCCACAGAAAACAACATTTGGTCTTTCTTGTATCTATTCCAGTGACACCCAGGAAATGAGAAATTTAGAAATTAATACCCACCCCCTCATTTTGCAAGGAGAACTCGGTTGCCTTTGGGGTTTCTTAAGATAATTTGGATCTGTTCCTACTTATTTCTCTTATGTAATACCTAACAGATATGTTAGGTATTATGCATTTAGAAAGCTAGGAGGCCCTGCGCCTACACAACATGGTATACACAACAGCGCTTACATGTATACCTTCTAAAAGGAGATGACTGGCTCACAGAAAGAGGGGATAGCAACGGATGTTGTTTATCATGACTTCAGCAAGGCACTCAGAGCTGTCTCCTGTAACATCCTTGTAGACAAACTGATCAGTTATGGACAACACAAGTGAACTGTGAAGCAGATTGAAAACTGGCTGGACTACTGGACTCTAAGCGTTGTCATCAGAAGCATGAAGTCCAGCTAGACTTCTATCTGTGTACTCCAGGGGCTGACACTAGGGCCAATGCTGTTTAACAGTTTCATTAATGACATGGATGATAGCACAGAGTGTATGCTCAGCAAGTTTGTAGATAGAAAATTTGGAGGAGTGATTGCTGCACAAGGTGTTTGTGTTGCCATGCTGCAGAAATTGGCAAGTGGGAGTCTTGTGAAGTCCAGCAAAGGAAGAGGCAAAAGACAGGCAAAAGAGCCTCCTTAGAAGACCAATGCAGGTTCTGGGGAACATGATTTGAACAGGGGGTTGTAGAGGCGATCTCCCAAGGTGCCTTTCAGGCTCAGCTACCCTGTGATTCACCTGTGTGTTGATTTCCCCACAGAGAGAACAGCCCCTCTACACCAGGCAGTATTGTCAGGCATGAGCTAACCTGTAGGCATTTTGAACAAACAGAAAAGCAAAGTCAAGGAAATGTGGTGGTTTGACCCTGGCTGGTGCCCAGGTGTCCACCACAGCTGCTCTGTCACACCCCTTCTCAGCTAGATGGGGGAGAAAATATAAAAAAGGGTCCATAGTATGAGATAAGGATAGGGAGATCACCTGCAGCTACTACCCCAGGCAAAACAGACTCGATTTTGCAGAAAAGAATTAAATTTATTTAACAATCAAAATCAGAGATGAGTAATGAGAAACAAAAACAGATCTTAAAAATAACACCTTCCCCTACCCCTCCCTTCTTCTCAGACTTAATAGCAATCCCAATTTTATCCACCTCCTCCCCCCTCCAAGCAGCACAGTGGGACAGGGAATGGAGTTGTGCTCAGTTCATCCAATGTTGGTTCCACCACTCCTTCTTCCTCCAGGGGACAACTCCTCACCCTTCTTCTGGGCCATTGTGGGGTCCCTCTCCCAGGAGATGATCTTCACACATTTTCACCAATGTGAGTCCTCTCACAAGAGACAGTTCCTGACAAACTGCCCCAACATGAGTCTCTCCATGGGGTGCAGTCCTTCAGGGGAAACTGCTGCAGCATGAATCCCCTACGGCGTCACACAAGTCCTGTTAGCCACCCTGCTCCAGCATGGGCTTCTCTCTCTCCGCAGACTACAGGTTCTGCCAGGGCCCTGCTGCTGCTTGAGCCTCCCACAGGGTCACAGCCCCCTTCAAGCACCCACCCACTCTGGCGTGGGGTCTTCCACGGGCTACAGGTGGACATCTACACCCCATCACACCCATGAGCTGCAGGCGGACAGCCTGCATCACCATGGTTTTCAGCACAACCCAGGGCGTCTCTGTTCAGCGCCTGGAGCACATCCCCTCCCTCCCTTCTTCCCTGACCTTGGTGTCTTCCCATATTCTCACTCCTCTGTCTCTCTGCCAGTTGCTGTGTGGCGCAGTTCATTTTCCTCCGTTTCTTAAATATGTTTTCACAGAGGCACTCCTCTCCTGTCATTACTGATGGGCTCAGCCTTGGCTAGTGGTGGGTCTATCTTTGGAGCTGGCTGACCCTGGCTCTATCAGACTCAGGGGAAGCTTCTAGTAGCTTCTTGCAGAAGCCACCCCTACAGTCCCCCCGCCACTGAAATGTGGCCAGGCAAACCCAACACAGGAAAAAACACAGAGAAAGTCTATTGACAGTGTTGATGTACCATAATATAAATCCGTATAAAACAGTGACAGGACACAGTACAACAAAGTCCAACACAGTGACCTCTGCACCTTAGACTGTACAGAAATAAAGAATAAATAAACATGTAGGGTTCCTAAAGGCATTTGATTTTCTATTTTGTGTAGCAGAGTTCCCTCTATGCTCATGTAACTTTCTGCCCATGTAGTAGAGCATCTACCTCCCACCAAAGCTTCTCTGCAAATGAGATAAAAGGCAGAGAGAGATCTTATTCCCATCAGATCTCAAGAGCAGTTCGCTCCCTTAGGAAGTGTCTGCGTGTCTACCTTAATTATACAGAGAGCAGAGAATAACCAGCTCTAACAGAGGTGCCCACCCTGGTGATGTCCATATAGATGAACTTCACCAGCACTGACTATAGTCTGAGACCACGCTTCTCACATAAGTAGCTTCTTAGGCAGCTCCCAGAACAGCTTTCAGGCTCTGAGTGAGTGTTTGTACCTACAAATGAGCTCTGAAGTCTAGCAGCCAGCAAGGACCCTAAACTCTAACTGCTTCAACCTGCTCCTGCTCCTGCTCCCACTCACCTAGGAAAACAATATAGGGCAGAGAATTGAACTTGGCCTGCCTTTGCTACTGTATGCAGTATTTTGACATCATCCCTTGTTAAGTTCTATTTTTTCTAGTAAGAAAAATGCCTTTAATCAGTGTCTTAAATTATTTGTACAAGTGAAAGTGAAGGGAAAAATTCATTTGAATCAGTATCTGTTTCTGTCCTGTACAGAATCTGCATCTGCACTCTATTCCAGAGCTGTAGTATTTTGTCATGCATTCTAAAACACAAGCTTTTGTGAAAAAACTAAGCAAAAATCAACTGTAGTCTTTCTTTTTCCCCATCACATTTCAGGTGATCACTGGTTATACAGTAACTAAGTGTTAAACATCTGTTCTGTATTTCTCAGAAGACAGAAACCCTCTTCTCAACTGTCATATAAAAGTGATTTTCAGATGACAGAAAAACATGTTTGGGGTATCTGAGAGATAAGAAAGTACTGAAAGAGAGCACTTGTCCTCACTAAACTTCATGAGTTTCACATGGGCCCACTTCTCAAGTCTATCAAGCTCCCTGTCAATGGCATCCCTTCCCTCCAGCGTATCAACTGCACTACTCAGCTTGGTGTCCTCTGCAGAGTTCCTGAGGGTGCACTCAATACCACTGCTGGTGTTGGTGATGAAGATACTAAACAGCACTGACACCAGCAGGGATCCTTGAGGGACACCACTTGTTACTCATGTCCACTTGAACATTGAGCCATTGACTAACCCTTGGGTTGCAGCCATCCAGTTAACCTCTTATCCGTCTAACTGTTCATCTGTCATATCCATATCTCTCCAACCTAGCAGCAAAGATGTTTGGGGGACTCTATCAAAGGCCTTACAGAAGTCCAGGTAGATCACATCCATAGCCCTTCCCTTGTCCACTGATGCAGTCATTCCATTGCAGAAGTCTGCTAGAGTAGCAATTTTTTACTAGGAGTAATTTTCCTAGTAGCAAACAAGGAGATATTGCTTACTTCCAGAATAGAACAGTTCTGTAATTTGGCATCTAAGTTTTTGGTCTGAAGAACCTCCTCAACTTCGCTTTTCCCATTTATGTTGTGCAGTAACTGGCATCTAAGTGAATCAAATATGCCCTGGACCACACAAGAGGTGCTTACGTAGAAAGTCTCCTTTTTAGGAAGGGTGTCACTCTGTCTAGGAGGCAGAAAAACATACTCTGGTAATAAGGGTGAACATTTCAAGTTAAATTTTCACTTACAGCCTAACCTAACTTTTGATTCACAAAATGGCTACTGCAGTGTCACAACATGCTGAATCTTCTTCAAATAAAACAATTACTGGAGTTTGTAGACTCTCCAACCTTGCAAATGTTTTACCCTAGAAAGTTAAATCCAACAAGAATGATAAATCAACAAGGCTGTACTAAGACTCAGAACATAACAAAACCATCAAAAATCTGAAAAATGCTGAGCAAAATTCAAAACTTTTCCAATGTCACAATCTTTAAAATATCTCCATTCTGTAACACTCTTGCTTGGCTTTGCATTTTTGGGGAGAGTCAGCATGAAATCACATTTCATACTGAGACTAACAAGCGACAGTCCCTCCCATATTCTTGTCAGCAAGGAATAAATTGGATTAGTCTCAGCCAACGTATGGTGTTCCGAAGATGTAAACTTATGCCAATAACAAGTAATATAACTCTCCAGTTGAAACCAAGTAATGCACAAAGGAAGCCAGCAAGAGCCATACCAAACTTGAGTTAGTCATAATAAGCAGCTGCAGAACACGGGATACCAGCAGATTTGCCCAACCTCTGATGACCATTAAAAGTGTTATAAATAAGAAGGGCAAATTTGTTTTTGCTGAGCATATAAATGACATATAACATCATGTGCTAGATCTTGGAAGGAAGATGCTGGGGAAGAAAACATGATTTCAAGTCACCAGTTTGAATCTGATCTGTAGCAACTGCAACTTGCTATGATGCGATGACCGGGCGGTAACACATGAGAAACTGTGTCATGGCTTTACTTTGTTTTTCAGCTGCTACAGTCATGCAGCAGGTCACTCTGGTTACTGGTAATTGTTATTGTGAACTGGGAAAAGATATAGCAACTGGAAAACTCACCCATGATCTCACTTTTCACAGAGGTCAAAATTGGGTTTTTCAAGTTACAAATCTGCACCAAACACAAGTTCTCCTGCCACCCCTAATCAGGAGTAAGGTTAAAATAGATGTTACTAGGGTCAACAGATTTTCTCCAGATTCACGAGTGTTAACATAGGTTACTGACATGCAGCTACTTGTGTCTTATGTCACAGAGATGCTTTTGTTAGCCTTGCAGCCCACTGCTGTGTCTTGTAAATGGGCAAGTTTTTCACGTCTTTAGCAGTGAGCTTTGTGCGAAATAGACTCTGACTAGACTGAATAATCTGTGGGGGCAGTCCTAGAGGATACAACAGCTGGGAGGTGTTATCTGCTGCTGGCTGTGGACCATATGCTGAGCAGAGCCTACTTATAAAAACACAATTCCCTCCTCAGATTAGCAGCTGAGAAGAAATTGAGTTATAAAGAAATTAATCAAGTCTTTGTATATCTGCATGAAACCCACAATATTCATGTGCCTAGATGACATTCAAGGGGAATTATTTTGTACAAAGGCAAAAAGAAATCTGATAGAGCATAAATGGCAGAACGTGTTATTTCAATCCCATTCTTACTTGTTGCAAGCAACTTTTTGATGGCAGAGTGTTCTGTAATGATAATGCAGGGAGATCTAACACATCTGAGTTTGGTCGCATTACCTGTTAAGAAGCTTTCAAAACTATTACAGTGATAGTGCTGAGCCTGTGTGAGCCAGCACGACAGCTATTACGATCTTTGGAATAGGTTGTACCCAGCCTTTTACATTAGAGCAATTTCCTGCAAGGCAGAGAAAATGCTGCCCGGGACATCGACAGCATCCTTAGACCTCGCAAACAAAAAGCCGCATGGAATGAGTCGCTAAATAAAAGAGTCTCTGTTTTTGTTTAACAAACACAAAGCTAAAAAATACATTTAGTGCCACAGCAATACCACCAGGTAGGAGGCTGTGTCTGCATCACCACAGTAAATACCCCAGGCTTTTGTAGCCTTTCTTCTCCATCTGTCCTACTGTTCCTCTGAACAGTGCATATTTCAAAATAAGAAGCTTATAGTAAAATGGATACGGATTAATGGTCTCTGCAGATCCCTGACAGATGTTGCAATATATTTCTCTTTGGCAAACCCACTCTTTGCCAGTCAACATCTTTCCCTGACAGCCCAATGGTGTTTTAAAACATTTGATGCCACTCTGCTAGGGGTCGTACAAAATAGCCCAAATCAATATGAGCACCTGATAATTAATAAGATACAATGTCAAATTAAAGCAAATACCATCTATTAATGTATATGATAGGGAGAGGGAATAATAGAGCCAAGGAAGAGATGAATGTATCACAAGCGGTGTTCCCCACAGCTCAGTTCTGGGGCCAGCTGTGTTTAATATCTTTATCAATGATCTGGATGAGGGGATCGAGTGCAGCCTCAGTATGTCTGCAGACAACAAGAAGCTGGGTGGGAGTGTTGATCTTCCAGAGGGTAGGGAGACTCTGCAGAGGGACCTGGACAGGCTAGGTCGATGGGCTGAGGCCAGCTGTATGAGGTTCAACAGGGCCACGTGCTGCATCATGCATTTGAGTCACAACAGCCTCCAACAATGCCACAGGCTCAGGGAGGAGTGTCTGGAGAGCTGCTGGGCAGAAGAAGACCTGGGGTGTTGATGGACAGCCGGCTGAGCATGAGCCAGCAGTGTGCCCGGGTGGCCAAGAAGACCAAAGGCATCCTGGCCTGTATCAAAAATAGTGTGTCCATCAGGAGCAGGGAAGTGATCATGTCCCTGTACTCAGCACTGGTGAGGCCACAGCTTGAGTACTGTGTTCGGTTTTGGGTGCCGCAGTACAAGAAAGACATTGAGGTGCTGGAGCGGGTCCAGAGAAAGGCAAAGAAGCTGGTGAGGGGTCTGGAGAACAAGCCTTCTGAGGAAAGGCTGAGGAAACTGAGGTTATTTAGTCTGGAGAAAAGGAGGCTCAGGAGAGACCTTATTGCTCTCTACAGCTACCTGAATGGAGGTTGCAGTGGGGTGGGAGTCTGGCTCTTCTCCAAAATAGCAAGAGACAGGAAGAGAGAAAATGGCCAGGGCAGGTTAAGTTTGGGTCTAAAGATAAATTTCTTCATTGAAAGGGTTGTCAAATTGCAACAGGCTTCCCAGGGAAGTGGTGGAGTCATCATTGCTGGAGGTATTGAAAAGACATGTGGCTGTGGTGCTTAGGGAGGTGGTTTGGTGGTGGATTTGGCAGTGCTAGGTTTATGGTTGGACTCAATCTTAGGGGTCTTTTCTAACCTAAATTATTTTATGGTTCTGTGATTCTGTTTTTGGAGAGAGAAGCAGGGGAAAAGAGACAGTAGAAAACCAATTATCTATGGATTTTCAGAATAAAGAGCAAACAGCAGCAGCCGTATCCCAGATGAGAACAAATGAGAAATTGATAGCAGTTAGTAGAGACCCACAGTACATTTTCCACCTGTTGATATAATCATACATCAAAGAAAGACATTCCAGTCCTGGCTGATAAAAACCTGACAACAGAAATTTCAGTATATCAGTTGTGGCACAGCTATGTTTTAAACTCTTCAGGTAGGATTCAACTCAGACTACTATTGGCTTAATTTAGAAGTGTACATGCACACCACATATCTCTGCTCCCTTTGCTGTCAGTGGAGACATCATCAAGTCAGGCAAGGAGCCCAGAGAGAGATTGAGTTCACCATAGAATAGACTGTCTTATTTATGTCCCTACTTAATAGATAGGGACATGGTTATCTGTACTCCACTAACTGGACAACAGGCTGACCGTGAGCCATCAATGTGCCCTCATGGCCAAGAAGGCCAATGGCACCCTGGGGTGCGTCAAGAAGAGTGCTGTCAGCAGGTCAAGGGAGGTCAACCTTCTCCTCTTCTCTGCCCTGGTGAGGCCTCACCTGGAGTCCTGTGTCCAGTTCCGGACTCCCAGTTCAAGGACAGGGAACGGCTGGAGAGGGTACAGCCAAGAGCTACAAAGATGATGAGGGGACTTTCACAGGTTCTCTGTAACATCTACCAGCCTCATGCAACTCTCTTGGGTACTCTGGGGCACCTAAATCAGCGATAGACACCCAAGCTTAATCAACTGAATCCCATGTTAGAGCTCCACTGCTGAGATTTAAGGGTCAGATCCAGAATCCTGCAGACAGAAACGTAAAATGTTTAAAAAAAAAACCATGGAGAAACAAGTGTCTTCTTACTCTTGCTCTGCTGTTAGATATGTTCAGCCCATATTTCTATATATCTACTTTCATGTTTTTCAGGCATAACATAGAGTCCCATTAAAAGCAACTCCATATATATTGAAGCCTTGCATATCACATATGGAAGAAGTTAATAAACAACAAGGCATTTTTATTTATGCTTCATATATAGTTATATTTGTCCTGTAAATAGGAAAATGCAAATGTACTTTCATGCAAATGCAACCTTTCTACTTGTAAGAGTTGAATGAAAAAGGTGTCAGCATCACTTGGCTTTGTAATAAATTTTATGGCATCTAGAAGTTGTGTAGATGGAAAGCTAAAGAGTTTTGTTCCAAAATTACCAAGGAAAGCAGAAAAATACAAAATCTGTTTCTACCTTTCATCATGCAATTTCTCAGTAAATGCTGCTAGGCTTCATAGTGGTAGTGAAGAAACATTTTCAGACAGCACAATTCTAAGTAGCAGATCTGACAAAGATAGTGACATGTTTCTTCTGTTCCACTCAGACAAGAAAAAGATTGACAACTAGCACTTTCTTAATGTCATTTGGAAAGACAACGCTTAAACCATAATCTACATTCCATCAAAAATCTTTGATTATTTTTAAAGATCTATGGAACTGGTCCCAAGAATATAAATGCGCCAAAGCTAATAGGTCAGATAGGCTGCTGAATTTAAATTCAGTATGATAGGAGGCCGGTTAGGTCAGTGGTTTGAGCACGGTGCTGGCAACAATGACCAATACCGAGGTCACAGGTTCGATTCCCGCTCGGTCCCCATGTGTTGCCTGGTCTAGTCAAGAGGTGGCGCTCCTGCCCATGACACCGAGGTTGGACTAGATGGTCTCTAAGGTCCCTTCCAGCCTAGGCCATTCTATGATTCTATGATTAAGTCATTGCAAAATTTTATTTGAACTTCATAATATTGTGCTTAACACAGAATGGATCCTATTCTGAAAATCTTCCTGCCAGTCTGCAGGTAAACAGAATCCAATGCATTTTGGACAGGTAAATAAGAGAACAACTGTAGATAGCCTGGCTGTAGATAGCTTGACTGAGGGTAGATGGGGAGTAGGAAGAGAGGACTAGGATTTTAGCATCAGATCAACTTTCAGAGAGAAACACTGGGGGAAAAAATAAAGAGAAATGCATAAACGGAAGAAAATTAAAGGCAACCTGCATATGAGGAGATCAACCAGTCATTTGAGTTAGTAAGTTCTAGTTGTTTTCTATGCTATAGTTACCTTATGGAAAATGTCCATGCAAATTCACTTCAAAGTTTTGGCTGACTTGGTGCACTATTACACCATATAAGAAGTCAAGAAGATTGAGAGGTAACCCCAGTCATCGAATTTTAAGTCTACATTTGAGTGGCAGGAGAGATCCAGAATAATTCAGCAGAGCAACAAGCAACAAGAACCTGCACAGAAGATGGAAGGTCAGCAATATTTGATGAAATGCCTGCTACATATGAGGTGCTTCACTGATTTCAAGGCCAGAAATAGAATTTACAGTCCAATCTGATTCAGAATCTCACCAAACGATTTCCACTGTGCAGAACTATTTACAAAGGTAGAGAATTCAATTTATGTGGCCACAGAAAGGCTATTGAGAGACATCAAAATAGAGATAATAACTGAAGTTATGTGTGCAATTTAGGTTATCTAGGATTAGCTTGAACACAGAAAAGAATGGGCTGAAAATGTAGATCAGTGGCAATTTACAGAAAGCATAAATAAACATTTAAAATAATTTAGGAACCTCTTAATCATAGATCTATTATAGCAGAGATAGTCAAAAAGACAGAGTTGTTAGCATTTGTATATTTATACTTTTGGCAAAAAATACCCTTGCAACAAAGTACAGAAGTACATCATGAACAGTAAATTATTTTATTTACTAGGGACAATGCATTGTTTTTCAAATCACATGCTTACATGGAAATTTCTCTACCAAAAAAGACCAGAGGTTCATCTGGTTCAGTCGCCTGCTTCTGGCATCACAGAGAGCAAAAACATGCTGCATAATGAACCCCGATGGCTGTGCAAAGCTGCATCACAGGGAGAAAATCTCATCCCCAGCCTGAGCTGGCAAATGCATTTTGCCTTCAAGTAGGAATCCAGTTTGATTTCTCTTTATTCCACCCGATGCTTTACCTTTTATTTAAGTCTAGACTGGAATCTTTTAAAATATCTCTTCTCATTTAACTTCTGTGCCAGTTCAGGGAAAGTTTCAGTTTGCCTGTGGGAAAGAGCAGGGCAAGAAGATAGATTTTAGCTCAGACACTACTGATCAGGACTATGAATCCATTGTCTGAACCCAGGCTGCTACTGTGTATGTCTGCAAGGTCCTCTAATATTTCATAAGGAGCTGTTCAAAACATTTTTGATGGTTTTAGACTGCTTTCTGCTGAAAGCTACACCTGGAAGTGGGGCATTTCAAGGAAATGTGCCCACTCCCACGAAGTCTTTCAACAGAGAAACGGCTGCAGGTTTTGTTTAGATAAAGGCAAATGCTCTTTTGTGACCACTGTGATTTTTTTCTTCCGAGTTGTTTTGATGCATTTCAGTTTGATTGTTTACTGTAGTAAAACAGTGAGCAAATAATGGGTTATACAGGAGAGAGCATCTAATGTTAAATAAGCTGCACTGTTTAATACTGAATGGCAATATTAATGGCAAACCAAAACAATTCATATAATCACAGAATCTCTTTGACTGAAAGAGACCTTTAAGATCATCACGTCCAACCATTAACCTAGCACTGCCAGGTCACCACTAAACCACGTCTCTAAGAACCACATCAACACATTTCTTAAATACCTCCTGGGATGGTGATTCCACCATTGTCTGGGGCAGCCTGTTCCAATGCCCAGTGACCAGTGGGGTACGATTCAAAGTGATACTATTGAAATAAAAAATTTTAATAGTCCCTGAATGGAAATTTTGGCAGCTTTTCATTTCAGGGAAAATGTTTTTCCTTGGGGAAAAACAAAGAAACAAACAAACAAGCAAACAAAAACCTTAGGAGCAGTAGATGTCATTGTGCAAAACTGTACAGAACATTTGAGTTACAGCAGCAGAAATACTTACCACCAGGTCATCCTGGAGCACTAGTTATGTGCTGGGCTGGGCTCTGTAGCGAACAAAACAAAGAGCCAGAGATATTAGAATATATTAGTAGAAAAAAACCCACAGTTGATGGAGAAAGGGTATATGAAAAACAGACAGTCTCATGCAGCATGATGGGAGAATTGCCTTCACTTACCTTCATCCTAACAGTTGTCATAGCTACTCTTTATAAGACACTAGGTGTGAATCTTTTTGTACCAAAGTAGTGGTATTGATTTCCATTGTATGTGAAGTTTTCAGGATAAAGAATTCAGAAAAAACTTTATTTCCTCTCTGTAAACTATGTAACTTTCCCTTCCTCCATTAGTAATGGCTTATATGTCCTTCTATGTGACACAACAGCAACGTACAATTGCTGACTCCTCTTCACATGAGCCAGGACAATGCTCACCTCCAGGTACTACCTACAGAAAAAAGAAACATCTAGAAATCATGTCAGAGAGCAAGGGCTAAACAGATCCAGGAATTAAAGGTCTTTCTCAGCCAGATCTGTAGGCTCTCGCTGGATGTTACGATGAACGAGTCTGGTTTTGAGTTCCAACTCAAAAACTCTTTCTGCCACTAATGTACAGCTACTTCTGCCATTAGCCCCATGATCACACTGACTTCAGATGGGAGCATTACTGATTCTTGGCAGAAAAACAGACTTCAAGAAACTACGTGCTGGTCCTCCACTGTTCCTGCCCCACAGTTACCTATTTGATATTTGTTGTGTGTTCTAGCAACAGACTCCAAGAGCTGCCAAGGTATATGTCAGCCAAGATGTAAGAAAAATGGTCTTTTGTATTTGAATAAAATGCAGCAAAATATTACTGAGTTGTTCCTGAGAAGGAACTTGAAACTCCTCTGGCTTTCGTGCTTTACAAAAAATTGTGTATGTTCCTTGTGCAGTCAGATGAGGCTGCCCAGGGCTTCAACCAGTTGAGTCTTGAAATTATTCAAGGACAGAGACTACACAACCTTTCCAGGCAACCTGTGCCTCTGACTGACTGTCCTCATGGGGACACATTCATCCACCCTGTGCCATCTCCTCCATGATCTCCTCATGGGCACTGGGGCATTCTTTAATGTCTGTCCCCCACTTAAGCCATCTCTGCTCAGACTGAAAGAGTCCAATTCCCCTAGCCTCTCCTCACAGGGCAGGCGCTCCAGCCTGTGAGCATCTGCTGAACAATAACTAGTTTATTGGTGTCTGCCCATTATTGCATGAGCAGATGTGGTCTAATCAGTACTGAGTGGAGCAGATAACAACTCTCCTCAACACCTGGCTCTACTCCTGCTCATGTAGCCCATCATTGCTGCTCAGTGCTAGCCAAGGTCCTCCAGGGCCTTCTCCACAGATTTGTTGCCCAGGGAGTTGGTCCCAGCCTGTGTTGCTGTACAGTGCTCTTCCACTCATGGGGCAGGACTTGGCACTAGTTCTTGCCAAATTTCACGAAGTTTCTGTTGGCTCACTCATCCAGCTTACCCAGGTACCTCTGAATTACACCCTTACCTGTTAAGAGAACCAACACATTCCCCCAATTCATTGTCATCTGTAAACTTGACAAGATGCACACCATTAGCACCTAAGTCCAAATAAATGGACTATACATCATATTGCCCATTCACAACACAAAAATAAAGTCCACCTGGCCCTGGTGAGAGCCTTCTCCAAGCTCAGATCCTCCTGGGATGGCTACCTGCATTCCCAGGCTATGCATCCCGTATGTTTTTTATTCAGGTGTCTGTTCTATGTTCCATCCAAAATCCTCTTTTGCACTGGAGTACAGCTGTACTCCCACATGTTTCTTCCGTATGTTTTGTCCCTGATGTGTTTATTCTAATGTTCTCATTGTGAAATTTTCTGCCATATGTCACAGTGAAGCGAGAGCCATGCTTCCACCATGAGGGTGCCAGTGGGTGCCAGAGGCACACTTTCACTGTATGTTGATGAGCAAGAAGCTCACACACTAGATGTGTCAGAGGCAGCTGCCCACATACGTCTTCTGAGGTCCATACTGCTGGAAGCACGATGCAAACTGAACTGCTCTCCTTGACCTCCCTCTCGGGCCAGGCTGAGCATGGCAGCACCATGCAGAGTATCCATGGAGCCAGTGAACAGTCTCAACAGGACAAGGGTTGTCTGCTGGGACATGGGCTCTGCTGGTCATTCCCAGCAAGATCCCTTCTAGCCTCTGATTCAGAGTAGTGGGGTCATTTCAAGGACACCTGGCAGTGACCAGACTGAGCAAGAGGACTGCTCTCAAGGTGAGGTTTCAGGGTAGGATATGTTGCCTCCAACTTCAGCCATATGAAGGTTAGGCCTGTAGTCTAAGCTGGTCAATAGGATCCCACTATGCTAACAAAAAGAGAAGACTAGAGAAGAAGCCTGAACTTGTCCTTCCTCCCTTATTTCAGGATAGGATGGATCATCCTCTTGAAGCACCTCTCTTCTCCCAAGAGGAGACCAAATATGTCCTTCAGGTGGCTAAATTTGGATGAGGATACTCCTGGCATTCTTCAGTCTGTGTGGGGGTAGCATATAGTCAGTAAATGAGGGGGTTTACTATCACTGCAAAAATCAGAGATCTGATTGGATCAAGGGAAACTCTTTGTCTCAACAGCACTGCTGTCTTTCATTTACCTTAATCCCCTTAGTCCTCAAGAAGGCTTTTTAGTTTGCAAACTTTTTGGAGCCAGAACCTGGCTCCTATTTGCTGGTAAAGCAGCTGGCACATGGTTAGTCCTGTACAAACAAGCAATAATAATGTTTTCTAGAAGCAGATGTTTGGAACCTGTTCTCAGATGAAAACGGCTTGGTCTCATTTAATAGAATATAAATAACGCGTTACATGCAATTATCTCCATATGAATGTTGGAGTCATTAATTAAAAGGGGACTTGGGGAATTTATTACACGCTACATCAATCTGGCCTCACAGGTAGATGTTTTCCATACAAATGACTATGGGTGTCAATTCTGGTCTTACCAACAGCCTTCGTGAAAATGTCACTGAATGCAGTGGGAGGCAGATTTGGTTCTCTTTTCAGAGAAATGACTGTGAATACCCCTTTCTCCTTCCAAGATGAACAAAACTGTAGAAATATTACTAGGTCAGTGAGGAAATCTCCAGATATCAATAATTTTCTTTGAGATTTTTGAAATTTTTAGAGATCAGATACCAGTACTTGAATGCTGATGTTGTTTCTCTCACTTCACAGATATATGACATAGCTCGTGAGCTGCTACACCAATCATCAGTAGGTATCTCTCGGAAAGAAGAAAGAAAATACGTGAGATAGGTGGTATTCGTTCTGGCCATCCCATATTTCGTCATGATTTTTAAAAAGCTAACTACTTACTATGTTAGCTGCAAAATGATTCTCCGCTTGGTCACCCATCTGGACCAAACAGGTTTTTATTGTAATCAGACACTCTAGAGACAATGTTAGCAGATTGTTTAACCTACTGAAATTTAGTGAAAAAGGATGAACTGTATGCTTTCAACATAATTGAAGATATCTGAGATGAAGACATTATACATTTATATATGCATGATCTAGAATATATAAATTATAGCAATTCAATGTAAGAGAATTTTCATTTGGGCTGAAATTGTTGCTTAGATCTCCATCATCCACAGCAGCCTTTTGCAGAGGTAGACATCAGATGTGCATGTCCTTCACCACCTCAAGCCACAGACTATTTTTTGCTAATTCACTGCTCAGGAGATTATTGCACCCTTGTAAGTTAACTTAGCTTCTGGCTTTAAGGACCCAGACCTCAGCTCACCAATTGCTTCTGTTTATAACTGCACTGATTTCAGTGATTACTGATGAACAGCAATGTAAGTCAGAGAGGAATCAGAGCTAGCTTCAATTTTCTGCTATGATTACCTGCAGATTCTGTGCTCCAGATAAAAAAAAAAGTTATGTGTCAAAATAGTGATTCTGAAGTGTCTTCAAATTCGCAATTTATGGTGAAGAAACCTGGATAACATTTCTCTGGCATGCCAAGTTACACTTGCTTTGCTTAGTGGAGAGATGTGAATCCTAATTCTGACTGTGACAAGTTCTGGTCAAAACCCTGTGGGACAGGCCTCTCCCATGAAAAAATGTTTTGAAGAAACCAGATTTGTTCATGAAACCTCATTCATTTAGCAGCATATCCTGTGCTAGGATTAAATGTTTTCAATATAGAGGAAAATGCTCCAATACACCAATACTGAAAATAATTGCACCTCTTCATATCATGCAATGCTCATCCTTTTTTTGTCCTTCAGAGTACGGCACTGTTTCATTGAAATATGAAGGGAAAACAATGTGAAAAATAGGTTGTTTCAAAACAGTATAAAAAAATTTATTGTTTTATGTTAAGTATAGTGAGGTATCTTCAGAATTTCTACTGTTCCAAGCTCAGAATAAAGACAAATATCAAAGTGAGAAAAGCCCAATGGATGGTAATTCTGCATTTAGACCACCTCTATTAATAATCCTGAAGTTCTCTGTAAGCTTTGGCTGTAAATCGTAAAGCTAGGATTATCATCATATAGATTTGGAAAGAAAAGTGAAGCCTGAATATCGGCAAGTATTAACTAATTGTAAAGCTCATTACTCTGGAATAGCATGTCATAGGTACTTATAGAAGATCTTTCTCATGTAGCCCTGAATATAGGGTTGGACAAGAGTGCTCAGAAAATTCCACTAAAGATAAGAAGACAGTTTGATAGATTAATTCATCACAGCAAAACATTTCCATTTCTACTGTCTCAGTGAAAATTAGATGCTAAGTTTTATCAAGAAGACTGAATTTGATCTAACTGCAGCAGAACTTTTTGGAGCTTCATAATTTCAGCTTTCAAAACTACTCAAGCTAATTCGAGAAATTTCCCAAATCTGAACAGTGCCTTTCATTTGCCAGAGGGAACAATTCTGAGCACTGCATGACCAGTATTTTCAGCTCCGGGGTTTGAACTCACCTCAGTAATTGGAAATGCAAAGTCTTTAAAGGGAGCTGAAGTGTGCAGCTTGACACTTTGCTCTCTGCAGCACGTTTCCACGTTTCAAGCTCTTCCAGAGACACAAATTCTGTGCCAAAATCTCCAGTCCTCCCATGAACTGCAAATGTAGCACTTGTACCGAGAAGAATGACATGGCTGCTCTTCTGGGTTTGAGGTTTCTACTAATGCTTCTTTTAAGCAGTTGTTTACTTCTGTCTAAGTAGGAGTTATTCAATTCAAAGAATTCTCATGATGAAATGTTAATTTTTTTTTTTCCATCCAGTTCATAGTTTTTTTCAGTTTCTATGGTGAAAACAATGTGATACCAATAGTAAATTCCTTGCTGAAGTTAAAATATATTCCACTCTCAATTTTCCAGAAACTCAGTATGATCATATTGTGCCGCAAGAAATGAACACTTGATTTCCTGAAAAAAAAGAAAGCGGCATGGGCCTCAAATTACTTAATTTTCTGTGGTTAGAATATTTCATTCCCTTCAAGCTATGGTCTGGCCATTGGCCTCCACGGCTGTGTTATCTACTTGTTGGATTGCAATACAATAGTCACAGCATTAACAATATTGCTAATGAGATGTGTTAAATAAACAAAACATTGGATGTGACTCTTTCAGGACTTTGAAGATTCCAGTTCGCACACAAGCTTCACATCTGAGATATCCTCAGCCATGCTAGCTCTAAGAAACAAATCAAACTACCCTCACTCTCCCATGCTGCCTCTTCTAAGCTTTCCGTGAGCAATAAATCTGAAATCAAGATCCCAGATAGGTCTCTAAGGCACACTGCAGCCTGCACCTACTTCTAGATGAAGTCTCTAGCTGACACTTCATGTTTGAAGCCCAATAAAACTTACTAAAGTGAGAATTAAAACTCTGTACAGGGTAAAAAAATAAAAATAAAAAAACCTACCCACAAATGCTTCCTCAGGAGACAGTACTCAACACTGAAATGCACTTGCATTGATACTAAAGACAGTTCCCAGCCTCTCTGCCTGCTGCTCCCAGGGCAGAGCGCATTCCCTTGACCCTATCTTCTCCCAGAAGAGCCACAGCCATGCATATTGATATACCTTCTTTAGACATTCAAAATTAAACCAACACCTGGAACATTTTCTTCAACTGAAAGGAACAAGGAAAGCATATTACACCTTAGTCATGTCAAAGAGTCACTCCTAGAAGGTGCTCACACACCTAGAAGGTGTGTGAGAAATTAGCATAGTGTGAGAAATTAGCATAGCATAGCATACCAAAGAACGCAAGGCAAGGTAATGTTTGGCCGATTTCAAGCTCAAATTGGTGTAATTACCCAGCTCAGATCCTCCCTACATACACCTACAATCTCCTTATTTCCACTTCCTATCTTAAACTTTGATGCACCAGTTACAACCTGAGAGTTCCATACCAAAAAGTGAATTAATTAAGGAAAAAGATAACTGCTTTTCTTACTATTCCTTGCCTATGTCAGTGTCAATTCTTTTTAAATCCAAGGGCTCAATCCTCTTTAAATCCAAGGGCTGGTAAAATACAATTATGCCTCCATTAAGAATAGGTTCCTTGTTTATGTGAAGAAAGGTTACTATTTCATCAGTCCATCTTCACCATCCACAAACTCTAGGAAAATGAAGGCTTTCTGTTAAAATATTACCACAGTTATAGCTGCATCTGCTGTCTTTTCTAAATGTCGCTTTGCACAGGGCAGTTTAGTTTCCTATCAGCTGAGATACTTTCTTAAGCAGCTACACTCTTAGAGAAATCACAGTACTGAAAATTTCTCTGTGTGTGGGCTGCTGTAAGAAGCTCAGTGGTGTTCCTGCCATTTTTCAATAGTTGCTAAGAATAGGACATCTGAAGCCATTTCCTTCAGTTCCCTGTTTGGGAAGGCAAGGAGGTGCTGACAACGATCTAGAAAGCCACAAGAAGTCACTTTTAACTCTGTTTTAGCTGGACGCCAAAGCAATACAGGCAGCAGTAAAGAAAAGGTGAGAAAAAGCCCGGTATTGATGGTAATAGACAAGAAAATGTAAAAAGGTCTGCACAGACTGCCAGATAAATACAGATGGGCTACAAGGGAGAACGATGTGAGAAGGATGCTGAGCTGAGAGCCTAGAGATGTGGGTTTCCTCTGGGACAGCTTGAGGGATCAACAAAAGCCACTTCACTCACCTGTGTCTTGAACTTCTTCTCTGTAAATGGATTTAAGTGACCATTTCTGTGAAGAAGTTGCTGCCAAACTGACCATGAAAGCAGGTAAAAAATACTTTTTCTCTACCAATAAAATGGCTGGATCAGCCATGCAAGCCTGTTCTCAGGAACACTGCAACAACTAATTTCTGTACATTTTCCACCAGTATCACTTAACAATACAAGCAAGCAGGCTCTTCCTGCACAGTGCCATGCTTTTCTTCAGGGCATGCACAGCTACTGAGTGCAACATATACTACTGGATCCAGTTTTATAACTTACAGTCACAGCTTTGATGTGTCCTTTGCTTCAGTCCCTTCTTGCCACCCTCCCTGACCCCATCCCTGCATCACAGTCACACAACAGGGCTTTCTCGGATCTGTTAGGGGTCAGGCTCTTTGCACAAGGCAAGGAGAAGCAGCTATCTGGCAGACCATCACAGCAAGGTCTCCAGCAGGAAAATTCAAATTATAGGGCAAGGAGGAGATGGACAGAAGGAAAAAGAAATAAGAAGATGTGGTGGTTTGACCCTGGCCAGCGACCAGGTGCCCACACAGCAGCTCTATCACCCCCCCTTCTCTGCTACACAGGGGGAGAAAATATATCGAAGGGCTCATGATTTGAGATAAGGACAGGGAGATCACCTGCATGTACCGTTCCAGGGAAAACAGACTCAATTTTGGGGAAATTAGTTAAATTTATTAAAAGAACAAATCAGGGAAGAGTAGTGAGAAACAGAAAACAGATCTTTAAAAATAACACATTTCACCATCCCTCCCTTCTTCCCGGGCTCAACATCAATACCAGTTTCTCCACCTCCTGCCCCTGAGTGGCACAGGGGGACAGGGAATGGGGGTTACGGTCAGTTCATCCGACGTTGGTTCCACCGCTTCTTCTTCCTCCAGGACTTTTCACACTTTCCCCTGGGCCCTTGTGGGGTCTCTCTCATGGGAGACAAGCTTCATGCTCTCTTCTCCAACATAAGTCATCCCACGAAGGGCAATTCATCACAAACTGCCCAATGTGAGTCACCTCACGAAGGGCAATCCACCCCAACCTGAGTCTGAGGTGCAGTCCTTCAGGCAAACTGCTCCAGCGTGAGTCCCCCGTGGTGTCACAAAAGTCCCACCAGCCAACCTGCTCCAGCGTGGGCATGCACTCTTCCACGGGCTACAGGTTCTGGCAGCAACCTGCTCCAATGCGGGCTTCCCACGGGCTACAGCCCCCTTCAGGCATCCACCCACAAAACGTGGGGTCCTCTGCCCCACAGTGAACATCTACACCCCGCCAATGGGCTGCAGGGGGACAATCCACTTCACCATGGTCTTCACCACGACCTGGGGGACTCTCTGCTCCC
>NW_009721143.1:113472-118136 GCF_000703405.1 Apaloderma vittatum
GACTCAGGGGAAGCTTCTAGCAGCTTCTTGCAGAAGCCACCCTGCAGCTCCCCTCCCTCCTCTAGCACCTAATTCCAGCCAGGCAAATCCAATACAGGAGGTAATTACAGTGCAGGGCACGAGGAATGTAATATAAGGATCCAGATCAGCAGAAGCCAGCTGGAAATGGAGACCAGAAGCATGGCAGGAGAAATTTAGAGTCTTCACCAATTTAAAGCCACCAAGGTCTGCCAAAGCAAGCAAATATTCCTCCCATCAGCATCCCCACAGTTTTCAATGGGATATGAAAAGTTGGTATAGCTGGAGGCCCTGAGCTCTCTTTGAATTATTTATTATCTCGAATAGTCTGTAAGAAACAGCCTCTACCATGTCATAGTGCTGCTCCACAAAGATCAAAGTCTTTAGGAAGAATCCACCTACAAGTCTATGGATTTTGGAAGGCAAATCCAACCTATTTACTGCTCTGGGTGTTACATGAAAGCCCACTTTGTCAGAGTAGGTGAAAGGAACAAGAGGGACTGTGTTGTCTGGTAACAACCAATACTGGAAGCTGAAATATTAAGATTAACCTTAACTTTGTTTTAACAATTAACAGCAGGGCTTTTTCACCAGACTTGTGCGCTTTGAAGCATGAACACTACAGATAACCAAGCAATGCATTGAAAAGCACCCCACGCAAAAGGATTAGGCAAAGAAAATTCCCTTCGAGCAAAGAAAAGGCTGAAGTGACTCAGGAAGTAAAATCACAGCCTTGTGCCTTTGGGTAGACAATTCAGCAGAAGGAAAGTAATGGGCATGAAAACAAGCGCAGCTTTTCACAGCACCAAATGGAGCATTGTGTAAAATGGACTGTGTCTCTCTGAGTGAATTTAGCAGATTTACTCAAATACAGGGAAGAGCAATTCTTTCAAAACCTCTTAATAAGAATCATAGAATCATAGAATGGCCTAGGCTGGAAGGGACCTTAGAGACCATCTAGTCCAACCTCCCTGTCATGGGCAGGGACGCCACCTCTCGACTAGACCAGGCAACACAGGGGGACCAAGCGGGAATCGAACCCGCGACCTCGGTGTTGGTCCTTGTTGCCAGCACCATGCTCAAACCACTGAGCTAACCGGCCCCCTAAGAAGAAGTCAAGATTCAGATTTTGATGCCTTTCAAACTCTGCAGTGCTCATCAGCTGTTGACTATAAAGCTCATGGAAATGAGTGATCATCTACCTGTTAATCTGAAAGGATTCTATATCGGTAATACAGATTACTGACACCTTAGATCCACAATGTTGTTTTTCCTGATGACAGTGACATCTTGTCACTTTTTCTGGTGGAGAAAGAAGAGATATCCCACCCAGCCTTCCGTTCTGCAAACTGGCTGCACAGGGGAACCCTCTCTTAATGCAAAAATTATCTTTTTCATAAAAAAATAATTAGAAGAGGATCGCTGTCTCAACCTGATTAGCCAATAAAAGCGCAAAGTGACTTCACAGAAATTGCAGATGGAGTAAGTTAATTAATACTAGTTAAAAACACTCTTTTTCCCCAGGAAAAATGGTAGAGACTGGGGATAGTAGTCTGTCCTTGTTCATTAACATCTTCAAAAGCCAAAGCTCATCTAATTTAGCAGGAAGACATAGCCTAAGATTCTAGTAACTAAAACTCCAGTAAATACCATGCCATGCTGGTGTAGTTAGCTACAGCATTGGGAGAAGGCTGGAATTCATCATGTGCCAAAGTACAACTTGCCAGATCTTCAGTACATGTGCAGAAATTAGTAGTTTGGCTATCTTGGTAAAGTTAAAGCAGCAAAAATCCCTCAGTTGTACAGCTCAGTTATATCAGTGTATTTCCATGGTAAGCCCCTGCATTGTAAATTAAAACAAAAAAAACTGCTGTGGTTTGGTGGGATGAGTGGAGCTCTCCAAACACGACATGATGCTCTAGGTTGAATTCCTCTCTGCCGAGTTCAGCTCCTATAGTGGACTAGGGCAGAGACACAGTTGCTTTTAAGGCACAATTCCCCTCACCCAATTTGGATTTAGGATGAAAAGAGCATGGCAAGAACGTGCCTGTTTCCTGGCTACAAAAGAAGCAAGATGGCAATAACCAGAGCAGACAGAAACATCTGCAGGTTTAATACTATTTTTGGTTCCACAGATTCCAGACTTTGTGTCAAAAAAAATGGCACGACCTGTCCTTGTAGCTGTGTTGGCTCAGAAGCAGTTTTCACTTAGAAATGCATATTCTGCCATATGAAGCATACATAAGAGGACAATAGCTGATATCTGCTACATAGCAGCTCTTTGAAAAATATTATAATTCATACAGTGGAATAAAAGTGTTCTGATAGTCCCTTTGATTTGAGTGACGTGCGTTCAATTTTTTATGCTGCCAGTACTAAGTGATGCCTAAACTTTCTAAAAATATGTATCTCACTTTCCTAACTCATGGAAAATGTGGAAAAAGATCTATATTAAGCTTCATCTTGACACAGAAAATGAAGCTGATTATAGAAAAGGTTGCTGCAATTGTAGCAGCTGCTCCAGAGAAAGTGCTTCTGCATTGATCACAGTTCCTACAGCAAATGTCTTGACATCTAAACTTGACATCTTGAAAGGGCTGCTTACGCAAAGCCAAAGATTGTTATGCACTAAATTGATTATGAGAATGAATTTAAGTAGAACTACTTGAATGAGAGGAGCACACTAAATTCCTCGGTGCCCAAAGAGCCAATGCCCTAGCCAAAAAAAAGGCCTGGCTGACGAGCAAATCAGCCTGACTTAAAGAGAAGGTAAAGCAGAGATAATGGAAGCAATGCAAATAAGCACATTCACTTTAAAACCCAGAAATTTAAGAAAACCAAAAAGGAAACCAAAGCCACAAAGACACTTCCATGAGCTTCACACTTGGCAATAATACTATGCTGGGGTTTAAGCATCTCGAGCGTAACACCAACTTTAAAAATAATCAAATTTTTGTACTGTATATAAAAGTTAGTCTTGGTCAATTACAAAAAGTAGACAAGGAATGTTCAATAAATGTTTCCATTCATCTTTGGGTAAAAAAAAAAGTGTTAATATTAAACGCTGACAAACTACTTTCATTTCAACAGAGCAACAAGTGGCAAGGTCAATCAGCAGTTACTGAGGTTATTTATTTATGCATATCTGCCTAAAGTGCACATGAGAGCTTGAGGGACCCAACTCAGAAGTTTCCCGGAAAATTCATGCTGAGGTTTTTTTATTCAGTCCTTAAGAAATGTGGACATTAAAAATCCTGGGGTCTCTTAAAAGGTCTTGACATCCAGATAAATAGTGTTGAGTTTGTGTGACCTGTGGACTTCCAAGTTTCGTAGCTTGACATTGATCCCTAGATAAACAAGAATGCGTGTGACGTACACTCAGTTAATACAGAATAACCAAAGTTAATGCAATCTTTGGGTATCATCTTGGATTTATAGAAAACAGATCTGGAGAAACAGCTGAATGAACTTTTTTCCTGGGATTATATATCTGGATGATAAAGACCAGTGTTGATGTAATAACAGCAGTTATGTAAGCAAGTTGACTTAAGACTGCATGACATTTTAAACAAAATATAACCATGCAATATCAACATGGCATGTTCTGTATGGACTAAAAGCTGCCAAACTGATAAAAGCACAATCTCACAATTTTCCAAAAAGGATATTTTAGAGAGATTTGATCATCGTTTTTCAATACCTCAGAAAATGTCATAATGGGATTCTTCGACAGTTCCTTCTACTTTTTTCATTATGCTGAAAAACCCCACAAGTAATGAGAATCCAATAGGTAGAAACTGAAATTAAATGCATGAGCAATTTCTTACAGGAACGACTCCCTCGGGGTTATGGTGGAGTCCTACTCTATGCATATTCCAAAATTGGGATTGATCGCTTTTCCAAAAATCTTGCTCTAGATCAGGTGTACATGAAGTCATCAAAATCCTATGACTCGTGCTATGAAGAGGTCAGATTAGAGGATGGCCCTGTCTGGCTTTAATTTATACATTGTTGATGTTGGAGTGTTTGCCTGGGTGAACCTGAAAAGCCTATCTGGGTCCATAGGCAGAAACACAGATAAGAAAAAAAATCATTCATATCGAAATTAATTTTAGTTTTGGCTTCAGTGGAGGCAAGATTTGTGGACTGATAATCTATCTACCCTGATCACCAGGTTCCTTGCATTGCCATTAGTTCCAGTGAGCCAAGGTGCAGATGCATCAGAGAGCTTCCTGTGCCTGCTCAGAGTCCCTGCTGCCCACAGAGCTCCTGAGAGGGCAGAGACTTTTCCACAGAGAAATGGGTTGGGTAAGACCACGGAAATTGTTGGTAGTATTAGTTTTGCCTTCCTTTACTTTGCAACAGTCTATTTTGCAATTTTGAAGTTACAAGATATATATGCAGCTATACACATGCACTTTTACACAAATAGAGCATTAAAGGAGTGTGAACAAAGTCATTGGTGCCTATAAGTCAGTCACCTATAAGTCAGGCAATAATATGAAGAAGGAGGATTCTCACATGTCTCAAACACTGCACCTTTTCCAAAACTAAACAGCACAGAGTCGCCTGCCCAGCACCTGCCTGTGTGGGTGCAGAGATGACCCAGCACCTCCCTGAGCCCACTGCCCCATCCCTGCACTGGT
>NW_009721144.1:0-5286 GCF_000703405.1 Apaloderma vittatum
TTATTAACTATAATAGAGTTTAACAGAAACAATACTTCTAGAGGCTGAACTTTGCAAACAGATGTACACCTTTTGGGATGGACTGCTTTCAGTACTAAAAAAAGCCTTTTTGATGAAGTATGTGTACAAGCATGCAATAGGGTCTTTTTCAAAGAGCAATTCTTTCTTCTAGAAAAGATAATGTACACTAATGATATACAGCCACCTTAGTGTGGCAGTGATGGTACCTGAAAGTGAACTGCATGTATATAAACATAGTAAGAGACCAAAGGAAATTCTTCACCAACATAGCTCCCACCCATTAATTGTTAACTGTATATGAACTTTTTATTAGAAAAGAAATTATGAGGTTAAATATTATATAAGATGGACCCTAGTGTATATTAATGGCAGGAAGAATTTTAAAAACATCCAAGAATACAGCATGAAAAAAATAAAGTCTAAAATATTTGTCTTAGTCTTTTCTCTCTATCAGAGACACATCCTGTGTTTTTGACATAACAGAACACCCTCTTTTTGAAGTGATCTCCAGTTTTCTTCTAGGTCATGCTAGAAACATTCTAAGAATAATTTCCCATTTTCCATGTGGAAATTACGCATTTGTCAATGAAATAAAATGACACGGAAATGTTCCTACTGAATTTTGAAATATACATGTCTTAAGAAACTAGAAAAAACAGTCAAGGTATTAAAAACATGAATGAAGTTTTAAGAAACACAAATCCAAGAAGTATGGGAAATTTTACATTGAAATGTGCTTTCTTTCATTCCGTAGGTCTAGATAGGTGCCAAATTTTTGAGTAGACTGTGCACAAAATAAAGCATTTAGTTAAATAATATTTTAATTAGAGAGTATAATTCCATTATTTTAATTGTGAAATATGGGATTAATGAATACCATCACGCTTTGTCGTTTATGGGAGAAGGTATCTACGGAGGAATCAGTTCTTTCGTGAAACTCTGTATCAAATTAAATGCATTTGCCAAGCAATAACAGAACATACACAGTACAAGAATCATATTACAAATTTCTGGATATACTTCTGATATACTTCTTCAGCTTGTGAATTCTCCATCAACACTGTCCGTTTCTTGTGGCCATATCCACTGCTCTGACAGCCAAGTTTCTTTACACAAGTAGTACTGAAATTAGATATCTTGGCATTTCAAGAGCTCTGCTGTTAGAAATGCAAAATGAGTGCAATACGGAAAGTATTTCTTAATCTCTGCCAGTACTGATATTTGATCTTGAAACCGCCATTGTCTTAAAGTAAAGAGACACATACAAATGCATCACAACACAGGAGAAAGACAGAAGTGGCCTTTTGAATTCTCTCCTGTGGTGAATGTTTTGCCTATGGATTGGTGCCAATTGACGCATTCTCGTGGTGTGAATAACTTGAGATTGAGCCCTTGGAACAAGGGACTCTTTGGGTGAAGCATCCACAGTGCTGAAAAAATTATTTTGAATATTAGAATTCAATAGTAAATGTTTCCAAGTGACATTTCAGTACCCTTTCTTTCCTCAGCCTTCACAATAAACATATTCATTTAAAAAACAAATTATTAAAAGTGGTAAGTCCTGTGAGAATATCAGGGCAAGGCGTTTCACCTGTTTATAAATAGAATCATAGAATGTCTTAGGTTGGAAGGAACCTTAGAGATCATGTAATGCAACCTCCTTGCCATGGGCAGAGATATTCTTAACTAGACTAAGTTATTCAAGGCCTCATCCAACCTGGCCTTGAACACCTCCAGGGAGAGGCAATCCACAACCTCTCTGGGCAATCTGTTTCAGAGTCTTGCCTCCCTTGTACTGACGAATTTCTTCCTTAGAGCAAATCTATTTCTATTCTCCTTCAATTTAAATCCATTTCCACCTGTCCTATGACTGGACACTCTTGTAAAAAGTCCCTTCCCAGTCTTCCTGTAGGTTCCCTTCCGGTGTTGGAAGGCAGTTATAAGGTCTCGCTAGAGTATTCTCTTCTCCCCAGAACCACAGGAAACTCAAAAGCAGGTAGCCTTCGTACAGAGAGGTGCGAGCACAGTGATGCGGAGGGGAATGCTCACCATGTCTCACAAAGTGTCAGTTCCTTGTCAGCCTACTCAGCCAAAGGTTGTTATTAAAAAAACCGTGGTCACCCACAATATGGCCCCACAAAAACATGTAGGTATCCAGGCCTCTGTCTGCATAGAGTGGGTAGAGTGCATAGAGTGTTTGAAACAGTGCGTAGTGGAGACACCACCTGTGTCAGATGTGGACAGGTGAATGACCTGCTCAGCATGGTGGCTGAGCTGAAGGATGAAGTTGCTAGGCTAAGGGCAATAAGGAAGCATGGAAGGGAAACAGACTGGTGGAGCCAGGCTCTGACATCCCTGGGAGAGGGGCAAGTTGCTTGTAAGGCAGGAGATCCCACATCCTCTTGCCACCCTGAAAACGATGACCTAGGAGATAGGGGAAAATGGAGAGATGTCCCCCACTGGAGAAGCAGACGTATCCCCTCTCTGTCTCTCCGATCATCCCAATCGATCTTGCAGAACAGGTATGGTGTTCTGCAGGAAGAGCTGGAAAATGGAGAGGAGAATGACTCGCCCAGTCCTGAAGATCCAAAGAGGCTGGGTCCGCATAGACTCACCATCAGAACTAGCCCTAATAAGAGGTGTCATTGTGGTGAGTGACTCTCTCCTAAGGGGGTCAGAGGGCCCAATACATCGTCCTGACCCGCTTCATTGAGAGGTTTGCTATTTCCCCGGGACACGGGTTAGGGATGTGATGGACAAACTTCTCACCCTAGTAAAGCTCTCTGATTATTACCCCGTTAGTTGTTCAGGTGGGCAGTGATGTGGTTACTAGAAGAAACCCAAAATCAGTCAAAAGAGATTTCAGAGCCTTGAGGCAGCTGCTTAAGGGATTAAGGGATTAAGTTATTTTCTCATCTATCCCTCAGTTCAGTCACCAATAAGGAGATGAAAAGAAAGAGCCATCGGATGAACTCATGGCTCTGTGAATGGTGCTATAGGCAGGGTTTTGTGGATTTTGATTGTGGGCTGATATATGAGGCAGTTGGCCTGCAGGTGGCAGGTGGTATGCACCTGTCCCAGAGGGGAAAAAAGATTTTAGGGCAGAAGTTAGCAGGGCTCATTGACTGAGCTTTAAACTGGTTATGAAGGGGAAAGGGGAGATAACTGGGCCTGTTAAGAATAAGCCCAGGGAAGTACATCAGGGCCTGTAGGATGGTGGACTAGTGAGGAATCTTGCTCTGCCATCTCAAGTGGGACAAGGGATAAGTGTTTAAAAATCACGGAAACATCTGAGAAGCCTCTGGTAGGAAATGGGGCCCACACTCACAAAAAGGTGTTTGGATCATTAGCTCAGCTGTGATGCATCTATACCATACTGCAGGCAGTATGAGCAACAAACAGGGGGAGCTTGAAGCCATGATGAGCAGGAAAACTGTGACATAGTGGCCATCAAGAAACGTGGTGGGATACCTCACATGACTGGAGTTCTACAAGCTCTTCCACAGCGATAAGCAGGGAAGGAGAGGTGGTGGGGTGGACCTGTATGTTAAATAATGTTATGAAAGCTCAGAAATTGAGCACAGTGATGATGAGGTTGAAAGCATTTGGATTAGGTTAAGGGTCAATAAAGACGATATTGCTGTGGAAGTCTGCTACAGACCTCCCTCCTAGTGAGTAGATGAAACTTTATAAACGGGAGAAATCTCACATTCATTTGCCATTGTTCTTCCGGAGGACTTTAAGCTTCCAGCTTTCTGCTGGGAATACAACGCAGCAGAGAAGAAACAACCTAGGAGGTTCCTGGAACGTGGTCAGTAAGTGAACCCACCAGGGAAAGTGTCCTGCTGGACCTCCTATTTGTGAACAGAGAAGGTCTAGTTAAAGTTGGAGGAAGTTGGAGGCCATCTAGGGAGCAGCGATCATGAAATTTTCAAGTTCTCTATTATTGGAAATGCTAAGAAGAGTGGCAGCAAAACTGCCACTTGGGACTTCTGAAGGGCAGACTTTGATCTGTCTGGGAGGTTACCCAATAAAATCCCTTGGGAATCAGTTTTGAAGGGTATAGAAGTCCAGGAAGGCTGGACATTACTTAAGGAGGAAATCTTGAAGGCACAGGAGCAGGCCATCCCTACGTGCCTTAAGATAAGCCAGCAGCAAGGAAATACAGTAACAAAAGACAAGGGCAAGGCTGAGGTGTTTAATGCCTTCTTTGCCTCAGTTTTTAGTAATAGTAACACCTGTGCTGAGGGAAGCCAGCCCCCCCAAGCCAAGAGAATGGGACCGGGAGCAAAATGTTCCCCCCACAATTCACGAGGAGACAGTCAGGGACCTACTAGTACATGTTGACGTCCATAAACATATGGGGGCAGACAGGATACACCCTGGAGTACTAGGTGGATTGGTGGGGGTTCTTGCCAGACCACTCCGTCATTTATCAGCAGTCCTGGCTGACTGGAGAGGTCCCAGCAGATTGGAAGTCAGCAAATATAACACCCATCTATAAGAAGGGAAGGAAGGATGACCTGAGAAATTACAGGCCTGTTAGTTTGATTTCAGTCCCAGGGAAGTTGATGGATCAGATCATCCTGAGTTCCATTATGCAGACCATGCAGGACAACCAGGTGATCAGATCCAGTCAGCATCGGTTTGTGAAGTCCAGGTCCTGTTTAACAAACCTGATCTCCTTCTATGACTGGTTGACCTGCTTTATCAATGAAGGAAAAGTTGTGGATGTTGTCTGCCTTGACTTTAGTAAGGCATTCAACACAGTTTCCCACAGCATTCTCCTAGAGAAATGACTGCTCTTGGCTTGGATGTGTACACGCTTTGCTGGGTAAAAAAATGGTTAGATGGCCGAGTCCAAGAGTTGTGGTCAATGGAGTTAAATACAGTTTAACTCCATTGACCGGTCACGAGTGGTGTCCCCCAGGGCTCAGTGCTGGGGCTGCTTCTGTTTAATATCTTTATTACTGATTTGGAGGGGGTTGAGCGCACCCTCAGTAAGTTTGTAGACAACACCAAGGTGGGTGGAAGCCTCAATCTGCTTGAGGACAGGGAGGCTCTGCAGAGGGATCTGGACAGGCTGGATCACTGGGCCAAGGCCAGTTCCACGAAATTCAATAAGGCCAAATGCCAGGTCCTGCACTTGGCCACAACAACCCCCAGCAGCGCTACAGGCTTGGGGAGGAGTGGCTGGAGAGCTGCCAGGCAGAGAGGGACCTGGGGGTGTTGATGGACAGTGGCTGAACATGAGCCAGCAGTGCG
>NW_009721144.1:5554-12073 GCF_000703405.1 Apaloderma vittatum
AGGGCAGACCTCACTGCTCTCTACAACTACCTGAAGGGAGGTTGTAGTGAGGTGAGGGTTGGTCTGTTCTCCCTAGTGCGGAGTGATAGGAGGAGACGAAATGGATATAAATTGCACTAGTGGAGGTTCAGTTTAGATATTAGTGTTGTCAGCCATTGGAACTGGCTGCCCAGGGAGGCAGTTGAGTCACTGTCTCTGGAGGTATTTAAGAGATGGGTGGATGATGCATTGGGGGGAATCATTCAGTAGGTTGATAGGGCTGGGACAAAGGCTGGACTCGATGATCTTCTAGGTCTTTTCCAGCTGATAAGATTCTATGATTCTGTGAACAATCCCAGCTCCTTTAGTCTATCCTCATAGGAGAGGTGTTCTAGCCCTTGGATCATCCTTGTGGCCCTCCTCTAAACTCATTCTAAGAGATCCATTTCCTTCTTGTGGTGGCCACACCAGAACTGGACACAATGTTCAAGGTGGGGTCTCACAAGAGCAGAGTAAACAGGGAGGATCACCTCTCTTGGTCTGCTTCCCAGGACAGGGTTGGCCTTCTGGGCTGCGCGAGCACACTTCCAACTCATGTTGAGCTTCTCATCTATCAACACCCCCAAGTCCTTCTCTTCAGGGCCACTCTCAACCCACTCTGTGCCCAGTTTGTATTTGTGCCTGGGATTAGCCCAGCCCAGGTGCAGGACCTTGCACTTTGACTTGTTGAAGCTCATGCAGTTTGCACTGGCCCATTTCTCAAGCCTGTCAAGGTCCCTCTGGATGGCATCTCTTTCCTCAAGTGAGTCCACGGCACCACACAGCTTGGTGTCATCGGCAGACTTGCTGAAGCTGCACTCGATGTCGTTGTCCGTGTTGCTGACAAAGATGTTGAACAGCACTGGACCCAGAACAGACCCCCGAGGAACTCCACTTGTTTCCACATGGACATCGAGCCATTGACCACAACTCTTTGAATGTAACCTTCTAGATAGATATTTATCCACCGAGTGGTCCATCCATCAAGTCCATGTCTCTTCATCTTAGAAACAAGGATGTCATGTGGGAAAGTGTCAAATGTCTTGCGCAAGTCCAGGTAGATGACGTCAGTTGCTCTGCCCATATCAACCAGAGCTGTAATTTAGTCGTAGAAGGCCACCACATTAGTCAGGCATGATTTGCCCTTAGTGAAGCCACGTTGGCTGTCACCAATCATCTCGCTATTTTTCACGTACCTTAGTACTGTTACCAGGAGGATCTGCTCCATGATTTTACCTGGCACAGAGGTGAGGCTGACTGGTCTGTAGTTCTCTGGGTTTTCTTTGGGTCTATTTTTAAAAACGGGGGTCATGTTTCCCTTTTTCCAATCTGTGGAACTTTGCCAGACTGCCAGGACCTCTCATATACGACGGCCAGTGGCCTAGCAACTTCAGCTGCCAGTTCCTTCAGAACTCGTGGATGTATCTCATCATGTCCCACGGACTCGTGCACCTTCAAGTTCTCTAAGTGTTCCTGGACCTGATCTGCTCTTACCCGGGGTGATTCTTCACTCTCCCAGACCCAGCCAATGCCCTCTGTGACTTGAGTGGTTATCAGTGAAGACTGAAACAAAAAAGTACTTCAGCCTTCTCCCCATTCCATTATTTTTAATGTCTCTGGCCAGATTTTATTCTGTCAGGGCTTTAGCTTTTCTAACTGGGTTTGCAGTTTCAGAGCAATCTTCTTGGAATCACCCCAGGTTACCAATTCTTGCTTCCACCCTTTGTGGATTCCACTTTTGTGTTTTATTTAAGCCAAAACAAAGAAGAGCGATAGGACAGCAGATGTATTCTGTGGACCATCTAGCAAGCCTCCTGCACACTACAGTTCTTCACTACATCTGTGGCATGAAGAGATCATCCCAAAACTGTTAAGGACCACAGTTCAACTTGTGAACTTATGATAATCAAGATTTTTAAAGACTTACTTATGTTCTATCCATGCATAATCTAGTTTCTATAACCTTGTTCTGACATAGTCCTATAAAAGCATCAGCTGTGTGAATTTTTAGTTACATGATTGCCTTAAAATGACAAATCATTTGAGAAGGTTTCTCTCAGGCCAAGCAACATTGACATTTCTCCTAGTCACAGAGAAAGAGAGCCTGCATATTAAAGAAAAAGACTTACTCAGAGTAGATGTAGAAGGCAAAAGTATTTTCTTACGAGAAATAAATCATCCTCAAGTTTATACTACATGGTTATGGAATTGCTGGAGTCTGGTTTAAATAAAGCTATTCAACTAACAAAAAACAGTGAGAGGACAAACACATAGGTGATAAAATTATAGACCTTCTTCAACTTGCTGAAAACACTCACCACTTCAGAAACCTTTAACTAACACATTTAATGGGTATAAAGTAAGCCTTTTCCCACAACTCACATTTTTATTGTTTATACATTGCTTAATAGCAGCATATGAATGTAATAATAACATTCTAAATATTTTTTTCTACAGGAATTAAGAAATAACAAGAAGAATACTGATATGGTGATAAGATTTGAAATGCTAAATTTCCATTATTTTGGTTTTTTAAATGGCTCAAAGGGCAATGATTATTCACTACAGAAAAGAGAGAATGTGCTGCATTTCTAGTATTAAAGAATACCTAATATATCAGCAACCATTCTTTCCTTCAAGGTACTTTATTTTGGATGCAAATTGAGAAATCTGGAAAACAAAGCTCAAATACACACTGTTAGACCTACTTTATCTCTTTATCTAGGAAGCACCAGGAATAAATTAACAATCTGTAGAAAGGCATGGCAATGAAATTCTAGAACAGACCAGGCCAAAAGAAGGCAAAAGACATTTAATCAGCGGTCTAAATTTTAGCTAGTTATTTGTTATTTTTTCCCTCTGAAGTCCTCTATTTTTCTTTTATAGTCATATGATTCTATGATTCTATGTAGAAGGTAAAGTTTGATGATGACTTAATCTCCCTTTCAAAGAGACAGTGCAGCTGAAGCAGCCTAGTTAAAAACTACATTTTTTTCCCTTGCTGTCTCCTTTGCCTCAGGAGGGAAATAGTCTGCTTTTGTCAATGTAAATGTAGGCTAGTAGTTGATTATTCCTCTTTATCACTTGTTCCATATGTGCCAACTCAGCAGTACTCTGAGGTGTGCAAGTAGGCAAGGAGAGAGATAGTTTATTCAGAACACTTTATTCTGTATTATAATACAGAAAACTCACCTTAAGTGGTAAATTCATTTGGGTACCAATCTTCCCTATCTCACGTGGAAATTAGTGGCTGTTGCTGCTGGATTCCCTAAGAGCTAGATTGGATGTTTCATGCTTTGGGAAAGCAAGTTTGAATATACGCTCATAATAAAACACAGATCCCTAAGATCACAATATTCTCAAAGATACGTAAAGTGCTGCAGAGATTCTTAATGTGTTCCAAAACCAGGTTTGATGTTTAATTTATTTATGCATGTGCAATGAAAAATCAGCTTCATGGGTGTATTGTCTCTCCTTCCTGCTTCTCTTTTGGTCTCTCATGTCAAGGGCTTCATTGCCCTTTAAAATTAAGGGAACCCTTTTGCTGGGAAAAAAAAAAAAAGGAATAAGAATTCAGTAGAATAAAACTTTGGAGAACTCACGTGCTTCAAAAATTGTTTGATTATGATTTTATAAGTGGAAAATGTTTATAGAAAGCAAGAAAGAGATCTTCTTCTTTAGGAAAGATTTTGAGAGCTACTGAATTTATTTTAAAATTATAACCTTTAAAGATATGTACATCTAACACTAAAACTATTGAAAATGGTAAAAATTAAGATGATGTAATTTAACCCACAGTAAATGTAACACTGAAATATTAACTCTAGAGCTAAATTTCTGCATTGGCACAGGAGAAGCTGGTGAAGAAGGAATCTGAGGACAGATGAATAGCACAGTGAGCACACAGAGCTCTGTCCTGAATGGCTTTTCTTTAGACTTCGCTGTGATATCAGGATGCAATTTGCTGTTTCCTCCTTTAATGGAGGAAATCAGAAATTAAAAAGAAACTTACACAACAATATATTGGCGGCCACCATTAAAGGAATTACCTTGCCCATTGAATACCATTTAGCTTGGAATCAGTGCTAGTACTATTAATTTCCACCTTTTTAATGCACACTTTAGCAAGCACACGACCCATACTGTGTAACTGCAGTTACGCCCCAGGGACTAGAGATTAACAGCATGTGCTACGAGTGGTTCATTTTACAATTGCTGTGAAATGAAAGCTGATGGAAATGAGCCACTGGTGAATTACTTTGCCAGCAAAATCAACAATATTTTTCTCGGCATGGAAAAGATCACTTCTTCTGCCTTGCTTTTTTTCCTAAGATTCATTTTATAGAACAGAGTTGTTAAGGGGAAATTGCGGGAGGAGGGAAAATCAGAAAACAAAGATGTTACATTCAATCCTGCTATTTTCATTGTTTGTTGCAGCTCATCCGAACAAACATTACCAGCTAAATCTCTGTGTCACAGTTAATTAAAACACAATTTGGGCATAAAAAGCAACAGTCAAATGAAATGAAAATTATTTTCTGATAAACACCAGTCAGTCAGCTTTTCCTTCTCATTAAAAGAACATTAATGCAGCTGCTATGCCTATATATTTTTAGAGTTTTAGAAAAAAGACATTGAATCTCACAGCAGGGTATCATGGAGGTTTGCTTTTGTTGGTTTTTAACCCATAATAGACAAAAAAGAGTGTACCAAAAAAGTTCTAGTCCTGTCCACGCCTTTCTACTGATAAGTACATTTATTTGAATTTAAAACAGAAGACTAATGTAAAACAGTCCACACCATTGTTAGCAAGCACATAGAAGGTGTGTCTGCCATGGTCAGTAGGGACAACTTGCACTGAACTGCATTGGATTCCAGTTGCACAAGGAAGTTTCCCCCTTCCCCAGCATGCTTCCCCTAGCAAGAAACTTCTGTCACAGATATATCTCATCAGTTATTCTCTCTCTCCATTTAAAGCTGTATCTTTTTAAAAGGAATTTCTGGGAGAACAATGGGAGATCAATATTAAGGGTAGGTACCAAAAAAGGGGCAAACATACCAGTCAGTCATATATGTATTTTGCCTGCAGTTGACTGTATATTTTCCCCCTTTCATTGGGATTTTTTCCCTTTTTTATGTTCTTGTCTACATTTAACTTCAAGCAAACCACTATATATCTTTGGTATTCAATTTTCAGAGCAAATTTAAAATTTTTATTTATTGCCTATCTGTAACACACAGCAGTTATTGCTAAGAGATACAGCTGAATGCCTTACCTGATCCTTTAGTTCCCTAGCAGCCACGCATACCTTACTCAAGGCTATCAGATAATGGTATGTGGCACGATTTACATGTGCAGAATTGAGAATTCATTGTGGACCTATTTATAACTACAGAGCAGTCAAGAGAGAAAGATGATTTAATAGATACTAAAAGGATCTTTTGACAAGGCACATTAATACTCCAGCCTTTTCCAAGCTGTTCTGAGCAGCGTTAAGAAGACAAAGCTCCACATGCTTATTTGTATTTGGAAATAATGTTTTATCTGTAAATTTGTGTGTAATGAATATACTTAATCTTAGAGATTGCTTCATCACAGAGGACCTGCTGTTTAAGTCTCCAACTAAAATTTTGCCGATACATTTAGTTGTTGGAATGGAGATGATATAGAAAAAAGCCCTGAAATAGTCTAAAAGGGAACTACAGCTGGAGAATTTTCTTAGAAAACATTTGCTTGTTAAGTGCGTTATCCTTCATGAAAGACAATTTAAGAAACAGCTCCAGCTTTTCTGCCTCTATTTCTCATCATAGAAGAAATTTTTCAATATCACAGTTCAAAATGACCAACCTCCTCTTACCCCTAAATCAGTGTTTTCCCCAGTCACTCACCCTACAAAATATATTCTAATATTACCCTGTGGAACTTGGCTGTGCATTTGTAAGACTGCTGAACTTTCTTATACAGCCATTTCACTGTAAATCTTCCCACAAAGTAGTTAGCTACACACAGAATGAAAATCACACTACAGTTTGATACTGAGATCTTCTGAATACGCTGCAGTGCAGACAAGAACTTAACAGAGTACATCGCCAAGAATAGCTCCCAATGTTAAGAAAGCCTATGATTTGTAAGGAATTTGAGAAATTGGTACCTGGAAGGTGAACACATAGGGTATTTCCCGTTAGCTTTACACAGATGCCCATGTTGGTTCGAAAGAGATCAGTCAGTCTTACGTGTCATTTCCTGGTTAAGTAGTGACTATTTGTGATCGGGATTTGTGTTTACTTTTTCCATTACTTCAGTATGGCTGCGCACCCAACTACAAGCAAATCTATCTGAAGGTGCTTATAGAATTTTCAAATGAGGATAGCGTAGGTTCTTCTTTTTCCCCAGGAGTTTACAAAGCAGGATCTCAAATGCCATAACACAAGCTTGGTATGTGAGATGGGTGGTGAAGATAAAAAAAGTCAGATTTCACAGAATCACAGAATCACAGAATG
>NW_009721145.1:0-260 GCF_000703405.1 Apaloderma vittatum
GAAGTTCTTCTCATCTTCCGTGATCACACGGGCCTTCTCCCGCTTGAAAACCTAGTGGGAGAGAGAGCGCCAGACAGTCAGAGCACACATCAGAGCCTCGCCGAGCAGACGCTATTTAAGGCTTAACGCAATTAACCTCGTAAGAACAGAGCGTTTGTGCCATCTACAGGCCCTGCCCCAGAGCATCGCTCCCTGCCAGGAACCTCGTTTCAACCACTCGCTTGTCAGCGGCAGCGCGAATTTACCCGGGCCAAAAAAAC
>NW_009721145.1:299-1230 GCF_000703405.1 Apaloderma vittatum
TGTGAAATCTGTGAGTCAGGTTTGTGGCGCGCGATCGGAAGCGGGAGACAAAGAGCGATGATGTGAGCAGGGGCTGCCACGCTGCCAGCGCCCCCCGCCCCTGCTCCGCCACGCACCCAAATTTCCCTGGTATGAGCTCCCTCAAAAGTCCAAGCACATCAATGAGGACATCACGCTGCGCAAACGCACGGTGGGGATGCTTCAATCTGTGCCCCTCACAGGAATCATGCGATTTTTGAGGGTTTTTTTTAGCTTGCACAGGTTCCTCCGTGGTCTTCTCTGACCACACGACAGCTCAGGCAGAGGAGGAACACGTACGTGGTTATTTCCAACTTCAACCAAGACATCTTGACCTGACACCGGTGCCTGGAGCTCTCCTCTGCACCGAGGAGCATAGCTCATGATTTAAGTTTCTTCCTTCTCAGCTGATCTCCAAGCAATCACTTTCACTCTGCAGTACCGAGGAACCAAACAGGTCTTGGCAAACGACAAGGACAAGCTTGGGCTGTTCCCATCTTTTTTTTTTCCCGTGCGGGATGGGAAGTGCGCAGAGACAGCAACCCTGAGCTGTAGGACAGCAGGGAGAGTCCTCCCCGTGTAATTAAAAGCCTCGATTATGTCACACCAAAAATGTTAATTACACTTACGTTCTTGATCGGCATAACTGGTCCAGTCAGCTGAGTCGCCATCTTGAGCTCCTCAGCCTGCACAAAAAGAGGACATCGTTATTAAAAAAAAACCAACAAAACCAAAAAAAACCCCACAACAAAACCCGTCAGTATTTAAAGCATCTGAGGCTAGCAGCTCGGTTAAACACATGCCCTGCACGCAGGTGCCCAGCACAAACACCTCGTTAGCAAATTCTGACCCGAGATTTATCACTGCCCACTAACGAACTCAGCGTTTCAGCCACGCAGCGACAGGAGTGTCC
>NW_009721145.1:1297-3531 GCF_000703405.1 Apaloderma vittatum
AGGCGCCAGCTGGAGACATGCCGGCACCTGCTCTGGGCCATTTGCAGTCTGGTACCAGCACGTTCCTCAGCAACTCCTCCTAATGCAAATTCTGCCTTCTTGTAAGAGTATGGCATCACGCAAAAGTGACTCAGGATTTCTTTTAGACAGTAAATTTCAAGGCAACCAATTCAAAACAGTATTTTCAGACACAAGTCTGACCAGGCCCTTCCCTGACCTGCACATAATTACCAGAGGCAGAGCCAAGGAGAACCAGCCATGCTCTGGAGCTCAGCAAAATTTTAACAAAAAGCATTTTTGTACGTCAACAGCAACAACCCTGAGCCAGGCTTTCACCGAGCTGCTCCACTGCAGAGTCAGTCCTCGCCTCCCTCGCTCCTTCCCTGCAGAAGACAACTCCCGACGGGCTTTTCAGCCCTTCTGACAATTTCACTTCATAAACTAAAACCCAGCTGGCTGGTCGACCATCAAAGCTCCAGCCTCAAACCCGAGCACTACGAAAAGCCTTCGAGAACACCACCTAAGCACACCCCATGGCACTGGGCTGACGCCCAAAACTCGGAAAAATTCCTGGACCCAAGCCCCGTGAAGTGTCTCCCGGCAGCCAAGCACTCACAGAGCTGTCTCCCTTCTTGGGCATCGCCGGCTTCCTGGGGAAGAGGATGAGCTTGGAGCGGTACTCCTTCAGCCTCTGCACGTTGGCCTGCAGGGACTCAGTAGATTTGTTGCGGCGCCGGGGATCTACAGAGATTCCAATAGTCCGGGCAAACTTTTTGTTAATGCCAGCGAGCTGAAGAAAGAGAGAAAAAGAGAGCACGACATCAGCACCAGACAGCTCGCACCAGCACCATGCTGCTGCCAGCAGCCGCGTCGGCGTCCGGGGTCTGACCAAAGGGCCCGCTAGCAGCGTGATGGACCAGCTGTGCCGCAGGCAAAGGCCGCCCCGGTGTATTTTAAAGCTTAAAATATTCCACAGACTTTAGTTTCTGCAGATGGAACCCACAGGTAATGATGAGGGTGAAGATTAGGTTCTGATGCACAAGGGATAGAAATTTCTGAAGTCAGCACGCAGGTAGCTCTGGTTCAGTGAATACCAGAAACTCCAGTAAAGAAGTATTTTTTGGTAACAACGTCCAACAAAAAATAATTTCGTTTTCTATTTAAATACGAACACCCACACCGCATACTGTTTGATATTCCACCATTATCCAAAAATTAAAGAAAAAATGAACTAATGAAGCAGCTGGCATACAGAGGAACAATTTGACTGCTTCAGCGCACTAATTCCACCGTTATAAATGTTTTAATTAGCTACTGAAGAGCACACAAGAGGCGAGTGGGGACGCCGGCTGCCTGCAAGCACCAGCGCTTGATGGGGCACACAGCGCGGGGACACGTGGGTGAGGGTTCCTGCAGTCCCCCCACTCCCCGATCCAGTCGCAGCTCCTCAGCTGGGCACGCCCAGGAAGGTCAGCGAGAACAGTTTCCAAAGAGGACACCAAGCGTTTCCCACGGATTTTATGCATCCCTAGATCAGCAGCGATCTGCAGGAGCAGCAGCACCGCTCCCCTTCCCCACACTGCAGCCCCTGCTTCTCTCGGGAACAAGGTGAGCACAGTTTAGTTGGTCCAATGTGTGAAGAGGTTTGCACTGGCCAGAATTTTCTGTATTAGAAGAGATGTGTTTCACGAAGAAACTAAAGAGTTTAATGAAGCACGTAAAGAAAAGGCCAGATCAGTGATTTCCACGCTCCTGCAGAGCCAGCGTCAGCAGACACCTTGGCCAGTCATTCACCACCTACACAGTCAGGACAACTAAGTTCACACTCGGCTTTCGGGGTTGGGATCACCTCCCTGTACTTACTTTAAGCTCCTCCAGGCTGAAGCCTCTACCAGCACGAACTTTTTTGTGGTATCTGATGGTCGGACACCTCACGATAGGTCGAATGGAAACCCCGGGCGGGGGGGCGATTCGCCGAGCCTTCGCCTGGCGGGCCTTCCTCCTGCGAGGTAGGAGAGCGGTGAGCGAGGAAACGTTGGCTGCCGGGTGACCTCCCGCGAAGGCACACAGCTCAGGCGGGGCGCGCTCCCGGCAGTCATCAGACAGACAAGGGTTCGAGGGAATCAGCACAGAGGTTCAGCGATTCCGGAGATTTTCTCATCACTTGACTGCAGCGCCAACTGCCTGACCCCCACCGGAGCCCCCCGGGGAGCTCCCACTGCAGCCCCGAAGCT
>NW_009721146.1:0-12637 GCF_000703405.1 Apaloderma vittatum
AGCCACGGATCTCTCCGAGGGACTGGGGAGAGCCTGTCCCAGACTGTCCTGGAGAGCTGCGTTCCCCCTTCCCGAGGGGGATCTGTTCTCTGGTGAAGGTGTTCTCTGCTCTCCTCTTGAGAGGGTGTCAGGAGTTCGCTAGTTCTGGGTGCATCTCAAAGTACCAAACTGACTACATAAAGACTTACTAATTCCTGCAGGGTTCTTTTTTTCTCTCTTACATGGCCTTAAAGTCGTTAAACCTACCTTCCTGATCAGCTTGTTCACAGGGCTCAGGCGTAACTGCTAACGCAGTTAAAGGTCTGGAGAATTGATCCTGGTTAAGTCTGTAGTCACGTAAGCCTTGACTGTCAAAATGCTCTTGTGCTTCAGGCACCTGAGGAGGAACCGTTCGCCTGTCCCAGCCTTTGGGAACGTGGCCATGGTCACGGGAGGAGGTGTCCGGGCCCTGCCCCACGGCAGCGTCACTGCCCGGGTGGACTCCAGCGCCCGCCTGGTCCTTGTCGTTGCAGCATCGCAAGGATGCCTGTTCATCCGAACCCGTGGCTGTCATTTCAGTATCTGAAAGGGGAATAAACTGAGAAACACTTTGAAATATTTTCTCCTTTTTCTTAGTTTGTGTAATTAATTATTTCTGGAAACCGTCCAACTTCAAAATGTAGTGTTTGGGGAAGGAGAACTTTGAAAGGATCCCTTTACCTTTGAATGCTTTAATTTTGCCTCCTCTTTTGCAGAACCAGAAATGACAAGTCTTGCCTGAGCCTGTGTACAAAGCATGTGCCTGCAGCTTCACCGTGCCCTTCAGTCTCCAGCCCTATTCTGTTTTGCTGCAGTTTTCCATCTGTAGCATTGCTCCCATCTTTCTGTTCCCGCCTCGCCCCCTGCTCCCTCTGCATACATCCCTTCTGCTAGGCCACTGAGCTCGCCTCAGCTATGCCATTGCCACTCGGCTGTGTGTGTACAGGAATATTGATTTTGCAGTGTGTATGCTCTGTGAAAAAATCAATATTTCAGTAGATTGAGCAGAGCGTGCAGCAGTGTAATGGAGCCCAGCCTGCTAATGTAACATGCAGGGGTCCTCATTCAGAGATTGAGGTCAGTCAGAAAATGGAAATGTGTTTTCTTATTTTATTGTCTGCTTCAGATTTAATGTAGGTGTTTATGTTCTAGTGTTTAACTTACAGCAGGGCACGCAGTTGCTTTAAAGTCATATCCAACAGAATGTCACATATTGCAGGCGGCATACACAAAAAGAAGCATGCCTCAGGCATACAATCCATTTTTTAGAGCTTAATGAAGCCCCTTTTCCCTTTACCCATCATATGTCTATCAGACAACAATTGTCAGGAAAAATTCATAATTTTTTTTTCTTCAATAAAAAAAAAATTTTCTGTTATTTAGTGCAAATGGTTTCAGATTATGTAATGAGACATGCAGTGCTTTAACAAAGTCTGATATAGTGGCATGTTTCAATGAGTGTCGTAAAATGAGTGTAAGTGAAAAGGATGAGGGAGGAGAAATAATGAATGTATGACACAAAACCGGAGTAAAAACTCCCATTGATTTTAGTGGACCCGGGATTTCAGCCAGAACGTTCTTCATGATACATTATCCGCTTTTTAAACCATTGCATCATGCCTTAAAATTTAGCAAAAGCACTTCTTGCAATGACATGTGAAACCACTGCATTCTCAGGCTCAGAGTCAAGAGTAGTGTAAGCTATTGTTTCACAGCTCAGCGTGGGGGGGCCTTGATAAAGCTTTATCGTTACTTAATAATTTTATCTTCTGGTTTTGCCGGAGGCTACTTCTCATCTACCAAAAACTCTCACTGCGGCAGTGAGTACAGATTTATACAGCGGGGAGAGGAGTGAACATTATGTTGGAATATGAATGTTACGATGTTTCGCACCCAATAATGTGCATTTAGAGATGCTGCGGGGGCCCTCATGTTCAGTTAAAAGGCAAAGGTATTTACTCTTCCATGATTCACGTTATTAGCTGGAGCCTTTGATTTGGCAGTTGTGGCTGGGGGGGGGGGGGGGGGGCGGGGCAGGGCAGGCAGGACCGGAGCGGTAACATCTTCTTCCAGTTACAGCTCCAGTTTAGGACATGACTCATGTAGAAGGCTTCCAAATGTAAAATGCTGCTACCTACAGATGCATACTGCGCTGGGGTTTCTCCAAAGTCAGTTTTTCTCCAGTCTCCGACCACTGATTTCTAGCGTGCTTATATGCTTCACTGTTTTGAAGAAGTATTTGTCAGGACCGGAGCGGTAACATCTTCTTCCAGTTACAGCTCCAGTTTAGGACATGACTCATGTAGAAGGCTTCCAAATGTAAAATGCTGCTACCTACAGATGCATACTGCGCTGGGGTTTCTCCAAAGTCAGTTTTTCTCCAGTCTCCGACCACTGATTTCTAGCGTGCTTATATGCTTCACTGTTTTGAAGAAGTATTTGTTGCTCTCAAGCATGGAAGTTTTGTCTTGTGGGTGTTTCTTAAATGTTTTTTAAAAGTTCATTCAGCAATCAAATGCAAATGGAATGTAGTGATACTTAGTGTTACCAGTTACTGAGAACCAACGCGCTTGACACTCGTAAAAGCATACCTCAAGACATGCAATACATCATAATGTATTTTAGGTATCGTTTGAAAAACAGTAGTATAATAGCATATAATAGAATGTAAAATATGTTAAAACCCCCATTATTACATGGTTTTATTTAATTCTAGAATGTTTTTCCCAGTATAAGTATGATAAGCTGCAATAGAAGTATTACTCTAATTTAAATCATAATGTAAAAACTCCTAGCTGGAGGTTAACAAGTAATAATTAACATTGCATTTTACTTTAAGAATCTATTTGCCTTGGCAGCATGCTTCCAACTGAGAAGGTTCAAGAAGGTGGTTACTGCACAAGGCAAGGCAAAATCACATGATACAGAGGACTAAGCTGCATCTTTTTTTGTGAAGGAGGAACAATGTTTGTCAGAATGTTAACCTTACCCTAAAAGATGGGAGAGTTTCATGATAGGATTTACTGCTATGAACAGAAGACTTAGTTTCCCAAAAGTCTTCCTCTGCCAGCTTTATGAAATAGTAAATTGGTTATTTATTTATTTATTTTCATTTTTAAACAATTAGTAAATTATAAGAATTAGTATTTATATCTAATTTAAATCTGGAGTTATACAGGATGGAAAATTAATTATCTCATTAGTGAGAGAACTTTTATGGTATTCATACAATAAGTAACAACTCAGTCATAAACATTAATCAGAACATTTTAAGATTGTAAATAATTTATATTATGATAATTTGTAGCACTACTTACTGATAAAAGAAAAATGATGTATATAAGCTTGGTGTCATATAATTCTAATTTTTAGTTGGTTATTATCTGAGATTGCTCTTGATTAAATATGACTTGTGTTCTATCTGTGTGATTCTGTACTTCATTACTATAATAAATGTGCATTAAAACTGCATTATAATGTCCTAATTTTGAAATTACCATTGAGTAAATTAAGGTTATGAGCAGTATTTTACCAAACCATTGTATTTCCTAGTGCTTAAATTTCCTTGCATCTTAGAATAATAAAATTAATTTTAATTAAATTTAATAAATAATGATAGATAATCTAACCGAGTCTGTCGTAAGTTAGAGAAAAGAATCCAGGTTTGCTGACTTTTCACTGTCTATCTAAAAAGGAGACAAAGTCAGTACCTCTTTCTGTAGTTATAGAGATATAGAGATATAGAGATATACTATAAGTATAGTTTTGGTAGAATCTGAATATCACAAATAAGCCAAGATCAAGTGTCAAACTTAAACTTCAAGGTACAAGGACATAACATAAACTTCTATTCAAGTCCAGTGGGAATCTTTCTGTCAACTGTAATAAAGCTTTTATCAATTTGTCATGCGCTGGCATCAAGTGTATGAACAGCTCCATTAGTTAAGTAACAAATGCAAGTTTGCTTATAACATCTTACAGTTCAGAAATCTGCAGAATCAAGCCCTAGATGTCTCCTAAAACTCCACAAAGATTCAGAAGGACTCCATATGAGTTACTGATCCCAAACGGAATGACTCTACCATCTGCATTTTTAAGAAGATGCAAGTGGATATGCAAGGGAATCACTGGTGCATTAGTGTAAGAGTATCTGCAAAACATTAGTATTCTGGAAAACAATAGAAATTTCAAATTTGCTTTTGTTGTGCATTAAAATGAAATTAGGACCTTCCTGAAAAAAAATGCCAAAATAGGCATGAAGGGCAGAATTCAGTGAAAATAATCCCTTTTACTTCATCTGTAGCGGTTCGACTTTGCCTGACTGTGCCAGAAACAGGCAAACATGCTGAATCAATGGGACTTGAACCTCTCTTGCCCATATCCCCCAGGGATATGCAGCCATCTATTTTGAGGAAAAGAAGGGAAAGTTTGTCTTTCACTTTTTTTTTCTTTTTTTCTTTTTTTTTCCTCCCCAGAAATTGACTTCTGAATCTGAGAAGCCTTCTTACTGGAACAAATACTTTCCCACAAAAAGGCTCCATTTTCAGTAAGTCAGCATTTTTGGATACAAACAGATATATTGTGGGAAAATTCCCACCCAGCTTCACTTTGGAGTCCTTCAGAAAAGATCATGCAAGGGGGAATTACTGGAATGGCATTTACAAAGGGATATACATATGATCCTCCATAGAGTCCAAATAAAGTGACGTGGTGGTATCTAGGACAAAGACTTGAAGGAATTTAACCTTTCATTTTCAGGGCATTAGCAATCTTTGATACAAGAAAATCATCCAAGGGATAAATAAATAACCAAATCTGTACCATCCACTGCGAGTCATGTTTTAATCAGTTTAAAATAACTTTAATGGGGATTGTGCATTGGCAGATTCTGCAGGACCAGGATGGAGACGTAGCAACCAAGAGGTTATTGATGTAACGGGCTCAACTTTCTTGAACGACGTGTCCTAGAAATGGAAACCAAGGGTCATATTGCTCCAACTGGTGAACAGCTACTTATGTAAGTAGTCTCACTGAATTCAAACCTGTCCTAAAAAGGCAGTTACCAATCTTCTGGCTGCAACAATGTGAAAAGAAGGCAAATAACTAGAACAAGAACCATTCAGGCTGTACTTAGATAATTCTTGCAGAAATGACCGGGGCAGTCCCAAAGTTACCTGCTTCAAACTAAACCAGTTGCTTTCACACTGACGGAGAAAAGCATTTGTATAGACCATTCCTGTAGTGAAAGCTGTAAAGTCTTGCACCACCACGGCCATTTCTCCAATGGGCATCTGTCTCTGGCCTCAGTATTTGACTGCAACTTCTTCTCAAGCCTAACAAGTCACAACTGGTGACCTTCAAGGATGAGAGAAGGAAACCTAACAAATCGCAACTGGTGACCTTCAAGGATGAGAGAAGGAATTTGTTTGGCAAAAGTTAATGAATAGATGTCAGTAACGCAGCTGGCAATTGCAGACTAGCCATGAATGCAAAGAATATCAAAGAAAGTCACTCTGTCCTCCCTCCTGCACACACAAACGGTGTCATCTGCAGTCTTCTGTGAAAGTTTGGTAAGCATTTGGGAAAGGAAAACTTTTCTCTGTGTCCTTTTAATAAAGAGGCAAAAATGGTGTCATCTGCAGTCTTCTGGGAAAGTTTGGTAAGCATTTGGGAAAGGAAAACTCTTCTTACATACTGAATAACCAAAGAAAATAGCAGATGGTAGAAAACACGTGTGACTATCTTGTTGTGTGGCAGTTTTTCTTTTCCTCCTTCAAACCATTTGCCTGGCAAATCCCTTTTTTTCTGTTTTGTTTTTTTTTTTAATCTTAATTTATAGGGTCTTATATGCAGACCACCCCTCAAGGCACAAGCACAAACATTAAGAGAAACTTACTTGCTAAGTATCCAAAGCAGTAAAGTCCTAGATAGTAACTACTATTAAAGCATATTATAAAAAATATTATTTTACTTAGAAATATCCAGTGAACACTTACTTGATAAAAATCAGAATATCTCTACCACGATTTTTTGTTTTGTTTCTACTATCTACATCAAAGCGTGAATTTGGGGAAGATATGGTTATTCAAGGTAAAGAAACTGAATTCTAGCAGAAAAGCCCTTTCATTGGTCTCCTTTAACATGCACATCACAAATTATCAAACAATCCTATGACACAGGGGCGTTTGATTAGGAAAGACTTGCCCTATTGGAAAGGCTTTAGTTAGCTTGTGGGTGGGGGAGATGCTACACGTTCTCTAGAATCCTGGAGCTGTGAGCTTTTCCGAGTCATTCCACTTCTAGCTCCCTGGGGGACTGTCACTGTGCCAAACACTCAGCAGCTTCAGTATTGCTCCAGGGTGCAGCCTGGCTACTCCAGAAGCTTCCCAGCTCCATGACCATGTTTAAAACATCGGCCTCTGTCTCAGAGGTAACAGGCTGGTTATGATGACTCGGAATCTCACTTAAAGAAGCATCAGACAACCAGCCTTCAGAGGCCATCTGTACCTCCTCCAGAACACTATGGCTTTTTATAACAGTCTTGAAAGAGGAAGCACACTCATCGCATCTCCTCGGACTTTCTGAAGAATACAGTTCAAAAGTTTCCGCTTCCAGTATTTCCGTATTCTAAAGAAGACAAAGTGTCTTTGTCCTGTCCAAATCTTGAAGAGATGAAATGAAGTTTGGCACCTTAGGTTCAGAACATTAATGACCACTTAGACTTTCTCCTCCGCTTTCACCTTGCAGGAAACATAATTCAAATCGCCATCGGCGAGGTCCGCAGGAAGAATCTTCAGGCCAAACAATTACAGCAACCCATTACTCCTCTGGCTTTCTACATCACCAGGAAACATCGCTGGATGCCAAACTTTTGTAACTGCAAACAAAGGGAAATGGGTATTCATATGTACCATTACTTTCATAATTGGTTGAACAAGGCAAAAACAATCTTACCAGGAAATCTTCACAAGTCTGAACTGCATCTATCAGCCGTGTTCTCTTGCCAGTTCTTCTGATGAACCACAGGAAATATCTTCCAGCTCCAGCACAGATTATTCAGAGGAGGCAAGATAGGCTCATTAGCACTGTGACCTGCAGGCAGCAGGCAGGCACACAGAACCTTCAGCCTTTGGATGGGGTAGTGCAGATGCAACCGAACGGGCTTGCCTGGCGCGGCTGGATTATTTATTCATGTTTATGTTGATCATATAACCCTGGCTGTGAGTCCTTATCAAGGCACGTGTGACCTCGATAGAGCAGGCAGTTAGATCCCAAGCTCACGTGCGTGAAAAACCTGGATAGCGCAGATTCCCCTGCACGCAGCTTTCTGGAGAGCTGTATTCCTAGGTAGGTACTTCTTCAGTAAAAACACTGATTGATGCAGTGATCAGTAGAGTGGTAGAATTTCTACACAGGACTTACTAGGCATAGTAAGCCACAATCAGAGTGTGTCTTTTTTCTTGAAAAGTATGCAATTCTGTAACAGCTAGCTGTACAACACACTCTGAAATGCATTTAAATAAATAATCTGAATAACTGAGCAGCGTATTTAAAATTAAATACATCAGAAAGTAAATTATGTATGTTCCATAGGTCTGAAGGTTTCCGTTCCCTCGAGCTAAATTCCCTATAATTAAATGGAGAATTTCACTAGATTAGTTTGTTGTCTATAAAAATTGTAGCAAATTTATATATACCCTACCCCACTGCTTTCAGATAAAGGAGTTGCAAGCTGTCTGGCAAAAGGATTTTTTTCTCCTTATTGAAATCTGCAGGAAGATTTCCGTCAAATTCATTAAGAGAAGGAGGGAAACTTTATAAAAGTTTCATTTTTGAAACTGACTGCCTGGAGCCCTGTAATGTTAGAAAAAATATTGCTCTCTAGATCCCACCATGGCACTCTGCTGATTTCATGAGTTTCAGAATAGCATGTCAAAATTCTGAAGCGCATGGGGGTCCTAATCATGAGCAGCTTGGTCCAGCTGGAAACCTATTTCCTACGTTGCAGGACAGCAAAGGGAAAAGTGCTTCATTTGCACCTCCCAGAAATGCCATGTGCTTTTCCTCCTCGATTTCTCAGCTGAATGCAACAGGACACGTCCTCTGGCTTGTAGCAGCAGCCCTTAGCAAGGGCTGAGGAGAAGAGCAAGGAGCAGAGCCAGGACTAGCAAAGAGCCATTGATTCATGAATCAAAGAGAACATTTTCTGGAATAAAAAGATCAGCTAGTCACAGTAACTCTAGGGCAAGTCTAACTTTTGTGACTAGAAGTAAAAAGGACAGGCAACTCAAATTTACACTGATCTGGCTGGCATTCCAAGGGTAATATTTTCATTATGATAAAATGTTCTTTAACAATCTCTCTGGTGAATTGGGTACAAACATGCTTTTCTTCTACATTGGTCCTGCCTATCTTCCTGCTCCACCTATTTTTATACTATTAAAAAGAAATATTTATATAGGCAATGCAAACAAAATCCCCCCTTCCATGTGTTTAAGTTCCCTTGCCCTTTATGCTAAAATGTAGTAGAAGACCAGTGAGACAGATGAGAATTTTGTTTCAAACCAATGCTTTTATCTTCTTTTCAGTCCACGGCACCCCTTTCCAACATACATACCTAAAACACAGACACATTTATGTAGGTGGACAGTGTGTTTTGTTCACAGAAATATTTTTGCATATGCTACTGTAGAATAATCAACAGAGTTGCATCCACCTATCTATCTGTCTATCTATCTATCTATCTGTAGCTTCTTCAGATGTATTTAAACTTTGGTCCCCAAAAGTCAACAGATGAAAAGATGCAATTACAAATAACCCCTGTGGATTCTCATCTTGCATAAATTTCCATGATTTTCTTTGCCCAGCTTCATCAGGCAATAATTTGCCTCATTAACATTTTTCATAGCAGGGAAATGTTTTGTGTGCCTTTCAACACTGCTCCAACAATATATACTCGTACTACATGACAAAATGCGTTGGTAGTAGATACATAACTATTACTTGTTGTTCTAAAGCATCAACAGAGCATTCACGGGCTGCACAAAAGACAGAGGCTCTGACTGAAGTCCTGTAGAGTCTCTGTGAAGATTTATGTGATTTTCTTCTGCAGCTTATGATGTGGCAGAATGACCAGTTTATGATGTGGGCGGAACTTTGTTCAACACATGAAAATGCCTCCGCTCTCCAGATTATGTTCTCCTGTGGTAGGCAGTAATGCTTTCTGCCCTCCATATGGCCACCATGTGCCAGCAGACACCAAATTGGTATGTGGGTTAAATGTAAAATAACCACAAGAGCTCCTCAGCCAATAATTACAAAGCTCCTTTTGATATGGTTAGTGTATCATTATCTGTACTGTGCAATAATAAAACAGAGCTCATGTTGTCCCTCCTCTGCTCCTTCAGTAGCTGGGGAGCTGAGCGCAAAGCTACCACACACAATTGATGTCCATGAAATGCTTTCAGGAACTGTCATAGCAGTAGCAAAAAGCACACCAAGTTCTCAGTTCTAATTAGACATTAGCTTGAATAAAACGTTGGAGAGAAAAAAAAAAAGGAAAAAAAGAAGGCTTATTCTGTGCAGTCAGTAAAGGCACATATCTTGCATCCTGCTCTCAGTTACCCAGTCTCTAGGGTAGATCAGCTGGTTCAGAGGGCTTCTCAGGCATTTAAGGAGTTCCTCTGTCCATTTAAAGCCTACATTTGCAATTTTTAGCACTCTCTGCTTGTGTGTAAAAGGAACACACAGCTCTGTAAACAGTGCTAGATTCCCACTTCTATCCAGGTGCAGTTCAAGGCTTGGATGTGAGGTATTTTATGATTTTGACCTTGCCACGAATATCTCAAAAACTAGACCCTGTGCTTTTACCCAACAGCTGAGATAAGTTGGAATTCAGAAGTTAATGGTTTCTGGATGTGCCTAGCTAAAGGCTTAGGACAGGTTATTCTTTGTAAAGGGCTCATGACTATTGCTTTGCTTCAGTACATGAGACCCCAAGATTTTTGCAAGTGGTTTTATAGATTTGAGATTTTTGGGAAGGTGAATTTAGTGGGAACAGACAGTGTTTATATTGGATTTTCTCTTGCACTTGGTAAATTTTTATTATTATTGGTCATAGTTGATAATGGTATTTTGTCCATCATTATGACAGACCTGCTGTGTTAAATGAAAACAAATAGGACTTTTCACTCATTTGTCTTCTGAACATGTTGTTTAGAACATTCTAACTGTCTGGTCCAGAATGGGCTTCCTCCTCATCTCCTTGCAACGTCTATAAAGCAATAGATGAGCACGAATCTGTCTTCGTCTGAAAATGCACAAATATTCCCAATAATCAGGAATAGAGAAGTTTGTACACATACAAAATCCAGTTAGGAAGTAACTCACACAAGCCACAAACAGAATTTTCAGTTTTGTTGCCTATTTGTCATTTGTAACAACTGATAGTGGTTTTGATGAGTTTTATCATCTTCCTCCTTATGGTCTATGAATTATATTGTGTTATTAACTATAGTGTATTAATTACTAATTATTCTGAATAAAATAATAAAGACAAGTATGTCTAGGGTATACAAGGAAAGCTATGTGTATATATAGAAGCGCACAGCGGCAGGGGATCTGTTATTAATGCTCTGTAATGGGTCATCATTGTTTCAATGCTTTTGATGTTACTCTCTGGGCGAGGACTTAAACTTGGAGGAAGTAAAAGGCATCTCAGTGGCAGCTTCTCCAGCTGTGATTCCCCACCTAGGCTTCACATTGCCTGCTCTGTAAAACCAACAATGTGACACTTCATTGAGAACCATGTCACATGTCAGGAGAGGCTGCAGCTCCTTCTCCTATTTTCTATGAGCTGTTCCAGCTTGCCTTTAGTCTTTATTAAGACTATCAGGGAACGTTTATGAAAAAAAAACAACAAAACCCTCACTGATTTACGCTAGTAATTTGCATTTAATTGCAATTGCACTTGTAACTAAAATGCTAGCCATTTTATTTCTTTTCATTTTCTTTTTTTATTCCCCCCAATTTTTTATAAACTAGTCATTGGTTTCCTGACCCAGACAGCTCCCACAGGTATCAAACACCCTCCAAGTACTAGATTTTTGCACTGGCTCTCTGATTTGACTGACAGACATGCAAAATCACACACATGCAAACTGCTCCAAACCAGGTTGGCCAAGACTGAAAGCTATTTGACTGAAAGTCACTATTTGGACTCTGTCCAGAGATAGATGGGAACTATAGTAATTTTGGAGTCTCGGTCAAGTTCCTGGATGACCAGTATCTACATCACAAAGCCACCACTATACCCTTTGCTTGGCAGTAATTAATACTTTGTTAACAATCTCCATTGGGAAACTGTTAGCAGAAAGCAGAAGAAAGACCAGAGAAAGAGAGTAATAGGGCAAACAGCTGAATATCCAAAATAGCTATATGCAAATATCAGTAATATATTGAACAAATAGAAAACTGAGTGTCTTCATATGCACAAAACCATGACATAACAGGTGCTGTGATGTCCTGATGGAACAAATCAGAGACTTGGAATAGGGACATGGATACAGCTTTTTTTTTTTTTTTTCCAAGAACAATAGAAAAGACAAGGCATTTAGACTCATATATTTGCTTTCCACTTCTGAGAGAGTGAAGAAGATGGCTTCTTGACTGCCTTTGGGTACAAATGAGGAAAGAAAAGAACAAAATGGGTGTCCCATTGGAGGTCTTTTGGAGGAAACTGAATAACAAGAAAGAAGAAATACATGGGGCTCTTTTTTCTTGAGCAACGCACAGAGGTGTTCAAACCTCAGCCTCGCCCCTGCATGGCACTTCAAATAGCATCATATCTGCTGAAAAGCAACAGAGGAGGACACAGGTGGTTGTCAGGGTCTTGGAATACAGTGAGGGCAGTTTTTTTCTCAGAAGGTGGGTGATGAGAAGGGATGATATTTGGGGACACAACTAAATTGGATTTAATTCAGCTAATATTGAGGGGTTTCTTGAGAAGTTGGAAGATAGCCAGGGTGAAAGCAAGTATGAAATGACAGACCATTATTTTAAGAAAAGTCTCACTGTTAAGGGTGAGCTACAAAAGAGCAAGTTTCTAATAATTCATGAGCTGGGGTGCAGGCCTCTTGAGAAGGTAATTGAAAGGATAAAAAAGTAGGGGACCACTGGCAGCTACTGAAAAAGAAAGTATGTATTAAAGGTTCTACGATAAGCTGTTTAGGTACAAAGGAAAGAGAAAGCACAATTGTAGATTGATGTGGTCCTCTAAGGAATTCTTTAGGCACTGGAAATCAAAGTCTCATAAAAATCCTGGAAAACCAGGACACCTCTCTATGACTGGCTGTATAATATGGAAGGATAAGGCACACAAGGAGTTACAAATAGCAGGAGGAATAAAAGGCAACCACAAAATGTTACCAGAACATAAAAGAAGTACAACTATATAACAGAGCAAATAACAGCACAAAAGAGGCCAAAATATTAAATATCCTTATTGTTTCAGTCTTCACTTAAGAAGCTGGTTGTGACCAATAGCTAATACAATTAATTTAAACAAAAAAAAATAAGAGGGCAGGCCAGAGCACAGAGGCAACAGTCAGAAATGCTTAAG
>NW_009721147.1:0-36028 GCF_000703405.1 Apaloderma vittatum
AATCCGGCTGAGCCAACCCAATACAGGTACTACCTATAGTTTTGATATCTGCAAGGTTCCATGACTCCCATGAAGTTCTATTGAGAAATAGAGTTTAGTGTGTTTGCTCTTCAGCAAAGGCATCTCTGTGTCTGAGAACTGTGAGCATGTTCTTAAGTAGTATAAGTTGAGCAGTTAGATCTTTCAAAATGACAACCTCACTACCTGCTCTGCTATCCCCCCAAAAAATCTAAATTACTTCCCTTGCTTGCCTTTCTGAATGTCATATTGTCTAAGAATGAAAGAATGAGTTCTCTTATGAATAAGTCTTAAAGGCTGCTCTTGCAGCTGCATAGTTCTAATTTATGAGGCCTTTTACTAGGCTAATTTCAATACATCTTCCATTCTTTTCAGAGTGGTAGTGGTGCCATATTACTTCCAACTTTGCATCTCTGTAACTAGAAATATCATAATAATGTGTGTGCCTTAGAATCATAGAGTCACAAAGGTTGGAAAGGACCTTTAAGATCATCTGGTCCAACATACAGCCCTACACTCCCCTAACATTAAACCCTCTCCTGAAGTGCCACATCCAGCTGTTTTTCAAACACGTCCAGGGATGGTGATTCCACTACTTCCCTTGGCAACACATTCCAATGCTTCACCACCTTTTTGGTGAAGAAGTTTTTCCAATCTAAACTTCCCCTGGCGCAACTTGAACCCATTCCCTGTTGTCCTATTGCTATTCACTACAGCTGCCTTTCACATAGTTGTAGAGGGCAATAAGGTCTCTCCTCAGCCTCCTCTTCTCCAGGCTGAACAGCCCCAGCTCCCTAAGCCTTTCTTCCTGAGACCTACCCTGTTATTCCCTAATCATTCAGGTTGCCCTTCTCAATACCTCCTCCAGTACCTCAATGTCCTTCCTGTATTGTGGAGCCCAGAACTGGACACAGCACTCGAGGTGTGGCCTCACCAGTGCACAATTTGTAACTCTCAGGACTTTTTTTTTTTTTTTTCCCCCCTGCTTTGTTGCACATACAAAAAGTGTTCTATACTGAGGGAGGTATAGTCACTTATTGACACAAAATGCTGATTTTAATATAAGAGAACACTATTTCTGTCAACTGACTTGATCCATCTGCTGCAAGCCTGATACCTAGTTGTGCCTGTATGTGGATGTCTGTATGTGTATATGGAATCCTAACTCCTGCTCTGCAGTCAGTACCATCTGTTCTGGGACCTGTCCTGCCTAATACTTTTGCCAGTGACCTGGAGGAAGGGATGGAGCACACCATCAAGTTTGTTGATGACACTAAACCAGGGGGTACATTTGGTTTGCTCCAGTGTAGGTCCGCTGTTTAAGTGGCCCTGATGCTGGAATAATAGTCCAAAAGTCAACAAGAACTAATATTAAATTCTTCACCTGTGATAGACTAAATGTGTTTCCCAGTATGGGCTGGGGACTTGACTGGCCCGGTTCCAGCTTTCCTGGAAGGGACCTGGGATCCTGGCAGACAGTAATCTGATGAGTGAGCCAGCAGTGTGCTCTGGTGATGATGAAGGCTAACAGCATAGTGGGCTGTATCTGTAAGAGCACAGTCAGTAGGTTAAGCAAGTGATTTTCCACTCCCACTGCCTTTAGTTGGTGCTGACTAACTCACATAGGAACACTGCATCCAATTTTGCTCCTTTAATGCAAGAAAGACATTAATAGACTGAAATGATTTTTTTTTTGTACAAAGCTACCAACCTGCTGGACTTACCCTGTAAGGAGAGGCTAAGGGAACTGGGCTTCTTCAGCCTTGAAGAAGGGATGGATTCAAGGGGACCTAGCAGCAGCCTAGTGCCATGCAGGCAGTTTGTCAGGAAGATGGAGCAGGGATCTTTATTGAGGGAAACAGCAGTCATAATGGGAAACAAAGAAAGTTCCAGCTGGATAAAAGAAGAGTTACCAAGATAGTCAAGCACCAAATCACCAAACCAGTTATGTTTTAGAATCTTTGTCCTTGGGGGTTTTCAAGACCTCACTGGAATGTTGTCAGCAACTGGGATTGAATTCAGTAATGACTCTGGCTTCAGCTAGAGGTTGGATCCTGATACGCTTTCCAATCTGAATTATGGTTATAAAAGTAATTGCTTGCATTTTTGCAACTTCAAGTGTGTCTTAGGTGTTAACTTTTACGGTAAAATGATTCACTCTGCTGACTGTGGATTAGGTTTCTGTTGACTATACTGAATATTTAGAGAGTCCAAGCATCTGTTAGTGTCTAAGTTTCTTAATCTTAAATGGAGTCTTATCTTTAAAATTAAAACAAATCCAGTCTGGGACTTTGGACTCCCTCAGTTAAAGAAGAGAAGCAGACACGTCTAAAGAGCTTTCAGCTCAATTTCTTTGCAAGTTATTTTAGGAAGAGATGAATCACTTCTAGTGCCATTTATTTTCTACCCCAAAAGCCTATATTTAAAAAAGGAAAATCATGTTGAGATTTCAAGTTTTTGCTTATCAGTATGAAAATCTACAATCCTTATTTTGAAAAGTGCTAAGCATTCCACAATTGCTTCAAAATATTTATATCTAAAAATCGAGTCTTCCTTGTGTTCAACCCAAATAAAACAGTTCTTCTTTATTTTGGAAAATCTCTGAGAGAATATGTTAAACTCTTCCTACATTGTTTAGTGTTTGAACTGAAATACTTTATATCGGTTAACTTTCAGATGCTCACTCAGGTCAATACCTGAGTGAGCATATAAAAGAAGAAATTATTCTGCTCCAGAGACGTAGCCTCTATGCTTAAAAACAATTTCATGTTTCAAAAGTTTTGGAAAGAAAATAAGCATTGTTGTATAATCTAGAGACGTAATTTGTCATTTTCCTGTTTTGTGCAGGAGAGGAGGACTTGGGTGGAGTTACCTCTTGTTACCTATTGAGGGTGAAAAAATAAATTGTTTAGCACAGCAATTTGTGACACCTAATTATTTGCTTCACTACACTACTTTGATTTGCTTAGCAATTATCTCAATTAGGGCTAGCTGAGCAGTTAGGGCCAAGTACCAAGTCAAGCTGAATTTCATATTGTGCTAGTGCTTTCATCAGATAGTACACTGTAAAATCAAGGTGTTGTGTTAATTGCTGATTCTTTTGTTATAGAAGACAAGGTGTTTAGCAACAGAAATCATCCCCATAGACAGAGGGATGGAGGACAGATTTGTGATGGGAAGTAAAATAATGTTGTCATAGCTTGAAATATTTCTTTCAAGCTCTACCATTTACAGTACACAGTACTGATCTGAGAGTAGATTTGTGTGACTGTACACAGCCCAAGTCATTTGAGAGTTGGTCTTTGAAGCCAGTAAGTACCCTCAATATCTGATAACTTTACCAGAAGGTAGTTATCCTCAAAACTTGATAAATTAAAGATTATGTCCTCTCTGAACTTCAGTATTCAATTGAGATATAAAAGAAAATCCAACTTAACAGTAAAAATTATTAATGCTTCTTAACATACTGCAAAACTTTGCTAAGATATATACATTCAAGATATATATTTTGAAAATATTATGGTTGTATCTGTACTCAGTGGTTAATATAAAGTAGCTTTGGAACTATTTTGTCAGCTCTAAAAAGATTAATGTTTTACTCTATGTAAAGTAGTACAAGGGATTTTTGTTCATCTGGAACAGATATTTCAGTTTTTCCTCCTATTTATATTTATATTTTTATCTATTTTTTTACTTTCTTTTTGGCTTGATAAATGTGAAGTATTATTAAAGAAACCCTTTCTATTTAGTATGTAGAAGACACATAGACTTCATTTGCTGTTACATAAGAGTTTGCTCTTGTACATTATACCACTCCTACACCGATATCAAATTTTGTTTAAGAGTATTTCTGTTGAAATACTAAACAACTGTGACATGATCAAACTTTTACTGAAAACAATTTTAGTGCTATTGGCACTCAGTGACACTGTGTCTTACCTTGCTCAAAATATCACCCGTTTGTTTATAATAACTAACACATCTTTTTGATAATACATATTGAAACTGTTTGCATACTAGAAAATTTTTGTGCATTGAATGACTTGTTTGTATGCTATTGTGAGAAAATAATTGCAGATTGATGAGAACCTGGTTTTAATTCACAGGCCGTTTTTGTTAGCTAGGATGGATTGTCTTGTTTACATTGATTCAGACTCTGGAGACAGTCAGTTTATGTCACTCATTGATTTTTTTTTTTCTTTGTGTGTTCTTTTTCAGTTTACCTCTGTGAACCAAATTCTTTAAAAAGTCAATCTTCAAGCTCATTTCTTCTATGTAAAAACAAACACCCCCCCCCTTAAAAATAATAAAAAACCCCCCTCTCCTTCACTTCCCTAAAGAATGCGGTCTGAGAGGCAGCAGAGAGCTGCGCCCATGAGATTTTGTACTGACTGGACAACTGACAAACCTGTATTCCCCAGCTAAGTTCGGCAAATGTTACCTGTTTGGTTTTTTGTTCTGGTCTGGGTTTTGTTTCCACGTGTAGACAAGCAGGTGAGGAGTATAGGAGCCTGTGCTACCATAGGAAAAAGTGACCAAGGTCCAGTGGAAGGAATTTGGAACTACTCTTGGCAGGGACAAGAGCAATGAGGTAGCAGAATACTAAAGGACACTCAACTCGAGTGGTTTTAGGAAGCCAAATCTTTTAAAAACAATTTTTACTCAGTACTCTGGTAAAATGTTTATCAAAAATAAACTTATTCTATGGATTCCTCTAAGAAACCCATGAAAGTTCTTCCAAATGTATTCTGCAATTTAGAATTTAATGCTAAAACCATGGGAAAATAAAATATATATTTATAGCTGAAAACATATTACCTAATTAAAATGCTGTAACCTACCACAGCATTTAACTGTTCCTGTTATCCTCCCCCTGTAAAGTGCTATGAGTCCATTAAGCCTACATTTGAACTAGTAAATAGACCATGGCAGGGACAATTTGCTGTCCCAGAACTTGACTGGTTCATGGTGCTTCCTTATCCCCTAAACCTCAAGCAGTTATTTCTGTACGAGCTTTTAGGAATACTGCCTGGCACAGGCCAAAGTTATGGTTGTTTGTTTTTTTTTTTTAAGGAATCGGGTCTCAATTTAAGAGTATGACAATATACCAAAGCCAGTGTTTAGTTTTACCCAGCTTTGTTTAGTTTGCTAGCATAGACGTAGCACAGAGGTCTGAATATAAGAGCTAGAGTACTTATATTAGAAGAAGGAATATCACCTCTTTGCATTCAGATGTTCTTTCAAGGTCCTTTCCAACCCCTAACACGCTGTCATTCTGTGATTCTACTGTTAATTCTATGCATTTTCAATTCTACTTCCTCAATCCCAGTGATGAGCATCCTAACAGAAATTTTATACCAGTAAATGCCAGTAAAATTTGTGATACACTAAATCAATGGGGAGATAAGGATATAATTTATGCAGCACCTCTCCCATTGTCTGTAAATGAAGGTGAGTGACAAGTTTCACAAAAAATATGCTAGGGGCCCTGTTCATTCAGTTCATCCAGTATCATCCAGATGCTGAGATTGGAAGATGTAATAAGCCTGAGTTTCATCTGAAGCTATCAAACCTTGACAATAGCTTTAAGAGATAGGGCACTATATCTTGAAGCTTTACAGGCTCAGTCCCTCAAACTGAGGAACACCTCAAGACATCTTAAATGTGTTGGTCTGGTCTTTCCCAGTCATATACTACTCTATTTTTATTGATACTGAATTTTTATAGGCAGCTTGACAATTCATCTCAAATTCCTAAAATAATCCTGTGGTGCTAAATAACCAGCTACGTTTTGTTGTGTTTGTTAGTTGTTGTTTTTTTTTTTAAACCTTGATGTTATTTACAAAAAGGTAAAGAAAATACAACAGTCCAGAAAACATAGCAGATTTGGATCTGCCTGTGTTTCAGAATCTCTCTATTTCTAGATTACCTTGCATTTTATTATCATCAAATTCAGATTAAGTGTAATAACAATAGATAGGTTTCTCAAAATAGTCTGTGATTTACAGCACTGTGCCATACAATTTATGCTGCCTAAGATACTGTAAAAACTTGATCAGCTAGTTTCAAAGGAATGAAGAGTGTCAGGAAAATTTAAAAGGAGAACAGGAAGGGAAAAAAAAATTCTGTCAGGTAAGGCTACTGTGGGATATAACATGACACATCTACAGTGACGTACAGAGTAAATAAGAGTACTAACAAAAATACTTGTGCTGGAAGCTAATTAATGTCACAAAATATCTGCCACAGAGATTAATTTTAATGAAGGTGTATCTGGATGCGTATATAGAGACTATGAAAGAAATCTGAAACTTTATTACATCTGCTTTGTAAGCCAGCAACAGGATATGTGTAGAGATCACAGCAATGGATCAGCAATGTGTGTGAGTAGGTTTCAGGCTGAGGAAGCCTTAATCCATTAACTTGGAGAATACTTGCCTCCAGTGGAGGAGCTTTTATCATTGTTGGTGCAAATGAATCAAGTGCTGTTCATGTATCTAGAAAGTGTCTTTGTTCTATGTCAGTAGCCATGAGAGTCAAGCAGTTTCAGAGAGAGGAAACAGAGCTGGACCTTGGGTTATTCTGTCTGAATGTGAAGAGACTGAGAGATGCCTTCAGAATTTCTAAAATTCCATACTGTGAGATGCAGTATAAATGCACATCTTTTAGGGAAGATAAGGGGTTATAAAGTCACCGTTATGGGTTGATAATCTGCCTGTGCAGAAACTGTATGAGAACCTGAACTGTCCCTGCTCACAAGGTGCTCTGTAAATTATTATGCACCAGCTGGTGATGTGCCACATGGAAATAGGTGGGGATCAGCAAAAGAATATTTCCAGAGTTTTATTCTAGAAACTGCTATGTCACTCAGAGGAGTGAAAGGATGCTTCTTTTAAAAAGTGGTAATACCCAATCTCTTCTATATTATTATACTGAGCCTAAGTTAACATGCTTTTTGTAACTCTGGTCAAGTAAGCTGTAAGGACAATATTATGAATTCTACACTCAAAAGTCTCCTTATTTAGAAAGTACTGTTAATACCAGAGAAAGGATTATTCCTTTAGTAAAGGATTGACCATGGAATATTTCATGACTTCTAACCTTGATGCAGGAGATGTAAAAGTATGTAACTTCATTTTTTTTGTAGTAAAAATCTGCTGTGGTATTGAGGAATGGAATCTGATCATTGCATTTCCAGCAATTAAAATAGTCCATGAGAAAGGAGATTTGCAATTTGTGAGAAAGTTTTATACAAACATGTCATCCCTTCCTTACACTTCGTGTTTTGTTTAAAGTGTGTGATGCTACTAACGAAAATAACTCTTAAAATAATGTTTTCTTGTCAAGAGACCTGCTTTCTCACTATGTATTCATTATAAGCTTATTTCAGTAACTAAACTAGTTCTTACAGCATTTTAGTTAAGAGAGAAGAATAAATAGTAGTGAGCAGAGCTCTGTTTCTTTACATGCAGTGTCGGCAGAATGCTAACGGATTTTAAATTGTAGCCCCAGCCAGCAAATACACTGAAGGTTGATTGTACTGTCTCAGAAGGGATCGTTTCACTCATGGAAATTCATTGTTGATGCTGATGTGAAATAGGATCTTAGAAATGACAAGCAGAGATGTGAAAGGCTACCATATTTTCTCTTGTGATGCTTAACCTGACTTTCCCCTGCCTGTGTTGCACACAGTGTGATTTGAAAGTAGTACAAACTGAAGAGTCGAAATTGTGAGCCTCTCCTAAGATTGAAAAAGATGAAGCAGGGAGGAGGGGAAGGCAAACATGAAGAAGAAATGAGCAAAACTCCCTTAGTTAAAAATAAATACAGAAAAATGTTCGGGTATGTAACATTTTATAAAATAATTTGCTGTTAAACTAACTTCATCAGTGTCTTGTCAAATTCTTTGCTACCATATGATTCTACATTTTAAGAAGACTGGCAAATTTACAGCTCCTCTTTTTTAGATACAGGGTAATTCTGCACCTCCTACACTGAACTGGCACTCTACTGAAGCAGTTTCTGTTCCTGAGCTTCACTTATTTTCACATCGTGTTGGAGAGTGACAGTAGGCAGTAGTCTTACTACGGGGGAGGAAAGAAGGAGGGAGGAGTTGTTTATCCAGGAGTGTTTGCTCGAGTACTGCATATTTAAACCTTTATACACAATTAGGAAAAGAACATTTATTAGTGACTGCAAAAACGTAGAACAAACCTCTAGATGAAATTCTAAACAATATGGGTAGCGCTGAAGCAAGTAGCAGAATGATTTATGTTTATCTTCTGTTGCTGCCATTCCTCACATTTAGTGTATTTCTGAACATAGGATATTGTCTATAAGTATAGAGTGACTTATAAGAAACTTCATTAGACAAGAGGGAGGATTAGGTTTAACTGAAAGTGCAGTCACATACAAAATGGAGAAGAAATAGTAACTGGGCATTGATCTCACTATGGAAATGATTTTGAAGCCACATTATTTTCTAGTGTCTTAGTTTATATACAGTGTAGGGTAATAGCTCATAATTTTGTGTAATATGTTGATTAATTAAAAATACAAATAAAGCTTTAAATACATTAGACAAGATTTTTCAAAGATAAAAGTCTAAGGCTGCAAGTAAAAAACACAGTTTCTTTAAAAATAATAGGGTTTAATTATTAAATATTTTGTGTTTGAATTGAAACAAAAAGAAATCTGAAGATGACATTTACCCAAGAAATGTGCATGTGACTTTGTAACCCCTGGTAGTAAGAGTGGCAGTAAGTAGGCAGCTGAAAAGGGTGAAGTATTGTGGCAAAACTTTGGTTTATTAACAAGGCTGATCAGCTTCTGATCTTTTGGGGGCATAGGGCAACTAAATGTTTTGTCAGTGAGTTGCATGCAGATACTGCATATTACCATAGAGATTTATGTGTTAAAGGGAAGGGACAGATTGTTGAAGTATTTATTGATGTATTTTCCCAACCCAATATCTGCAGCTCTTTGAAATGCATGTATTTATTTTGACAAAGAAAGCAACGTAATGTAATGATGAGAGTCTGGTAGTTTACCATATATATGAAACAATGTGGGTGGGGGTGAGGGTGGGTTTGTGTATTTATTTAAACAGTATTTTACTTTAGTTCAGTGTTTGCATACAGCTGGTGTTGTATAGATAAACAGTAAGACTAAATTGTGGAAGACTCCAGTAATTGACTCTTCTAAATAATCTGTATTTTATGAAGAGGTGCCACTTGTGTACAGTATGAAGCATTTTATCCTTTCATTTCTCATCCAGTAATGATTTCTGTATATGCTTTACCTTTCATTCCTGCAGTAAAACAAAGGTGCCAGACCTTAAATTCCTTAGACAGTCAGCTTATTTCTACCTTAAGAAAAAACCCTTAAACTTTTCTGCACAGTGCTTCCATGAAATACTCATTTGTTATCATTTAATTTTATCTTGTGTAATTTTCTTATACACAATAGTGATTCATGAACACAGCAGAGATTACTTTTCTTAAAATACTGTGTGATCTATACTAGTTTAATGAAAGTTTTCATTTTTAATTAAATTAGAGGAAAAAGCTTCCATCCTTTTTCCTTTTCCTCAGGGAAGATAACATTGTGCCATGTTATTAGCAAGTTTCCTGGGGGCACTTTTTCACTTTGATGAATTTGTCATAGTCAAGGAACACTGGAAGATGGTAGCTTACCAAAAGGCATGTGTTTTAGATTTGTATTACAACCTCTGTGTGTTAAAATTTAAGTGTATTCATAAAACACCAAGAAGGATGGGTTACTGTTTTAAATTTAGATATTCCTCTTCTCTGATACATATTGCATAAACTTAATGAACTTCAGCATAGAGAAAACTAGAAAGGGAAAGATATTGAGGGATGAATGGGGGAGGAAAGGATCGTAGAAGTATTTTTCAGATACATAAGTCAGTTACTAAAAATATTTAAGTGTACTGTTCTCGCAGTGAAGAAAAGATGGACTCAGACTGTATCAAGAACATTTCAGGTTAGTCTTCAGAAAAAAAATCTTTCTAACAATAAGAATGAAGCACCTCTGGAATGGATTGCTTGAGGAAACTGGATTATTAACCTTGATGGAGCACTGACCAAATGAGTTATCCATCAGAAAGTCCATTGGTGTGGCTGATTCTGCCTTGGGAAAACATCTAGAAGGTGTATTTTTATTGAGTTCATAACAAATTTTTTTTTTAATGAAAAAAGTATCTTAATAAAACCCCTTAATATTGAAAAGTTGTGCAATAATTTGTGTGCTCACATGTGTTAAAATGGGATTTAAAACAGACAGATATTTATGGATATTAACTGTGACTCAGTATGGATATAAGTAACCTACTAATTGATGTGGAGTTGCTGATTTTGGTTTGCCTTGATTTTTGAAGAAAGCTGTTTCAACTGTACCCTTTGAATAAAGACTAACGAAAGAGGGCTTATAATTTTTCAGTTGATGGGAATATTCACTTATTTTATCACACAGGTGCGTGAGTGTTAAAAAGCAAATAAAAAATATTTTTGCAGTGATTTTTTGGTTCATTTAGATTCTAAAATGCCTGCGACTTCTAAAGAGAAAATATTTTTATTTCAGGAAGTTTGTCTATGTATAATCTAACTAATTTCATTCTTCCTGAGGAGTAAACACCTTTAGTATACGACAATGCATCCTTGGTTGTTTGCATGTTTTTCAGAAGTGCGCTGAGGTGCTGTTGCCTAAGTATGCATATTAAAACTAGAAAATATAAAATCTAAGGTTTTGTATGAACTTTGTGATGTTACAAAACCACTTTGGCTAGAGAACAGTGGCAGAGGAATCTAGACTTTTCAGTTAATTTTTTTCAGTTCACAATTTGGCAAGGAATTTAGCTCCACTTGAAAAATGTAACTTCTTCTGTGCACCATCATTTTTATGTCTATGTAGTAGAAATTGGTGAGTGAAAAAACCAGCAGTCAACACCTTTCTTATTCAAAAGATGAAGAATGATCATAACAAGGCCAATGTCTAATTGTCACGGTGTAAGGGACTTCAGTATGGTGTCTGGAGTTTGGAAGTTCAGTGCGGAATCGTTAAGAGCTAAGCAAAACTGGCAAGACCAGGGCAAGTGAAAGCTATCGTAGGCTACTGCGAGGGAATACAAATTTGAAATTAACTTTGTAGCATTGATTAAATACTTATTGCTGAACCAACAAACTTGAAGGAAAAAAAAATCTGTCAACTGACTGTCTTTTCAAATAATCTACTCAATCAACAAGCAAAAGAACAGAAACATTGTTAAGATGCATGAACAATATATAGAAAAACAATATTAGAATACTGTAGTTGTAGTATAAGAATTTGATGGTACTTTTTTCTTGAGTACTTTTTGAAGTCTGTCTGCTCCTCTCAAAAAAAATTCTGTTAAAAACACCCAGACTGATTCAAAGTGCAACAAAAATTTGAAGCATGAAAGATCTTCCATATAAAGAGACAGCATGATTAAGATACTTTCAGAAAAGACTGAAATAGAGAGCAAGATTCTTATCCTTCTTCATACTGTAATGTAGGACAGATGATGGAAAAGTAAAGAATATAATGAAGCAAAAAGCTTTCGACGATTTGTTACAAAATATATTTCAATCTGTGCCTCTTTGATGAGATATGATCACCTAGGGCTAGATATCTGTGTACAAATTAAGAATATTCAGGATTTCCAAGACATAAATACAAGTGTTTACATAGATCTATTAGTACCTTTTTTTGGCGAAATAATTTGTAATTGTGAGGCATGTGAACTCATCAAAAACCAAACCAACATATCTGATTAATCCTAGTGTTGTTTTGGAAATTAGAGGCAAAGGCTGTTTGTACTCTTCTGAATGGAAAATACTAGGGGTTCAGAACCAAACAGGAAAAATATTCCCTGTAGTTTTGCATTGCTGGAGCTGCTCTGACAGCCTTGTTTGGGTCTTAAATGTTTCTTGTGCATAATGTAGGAATTGGCTCATTCCCAGTGCTATTGCCACAGAGGTTTTCAGATGCCATCTCCTCCTGGAGCATGAGGAAGAATACAGGAGACATGGTTGGATCATTCTGGTCAAAATCAAAACTCAGCAAACAGGCCCTGGATCTGCCAAGCTTAGGAACCAAAGTTGTAGCTACAATGATTACTAGTATAAAATCTAAAGTACAGGACAGAGAAAAAACAAGGATGGATTTCTTGATTTCTTGTTAGGAGTAGAAGAGGTCTAAATGGTCATGATTTGGTGTAAAGGTTTTGCAAAACAGTACATGCTTTAGGTAGGCAACCCCTTCAAAAACCTGTGAGAAAATTATTTTCAGTATATTTTGTGACTAATTTTCTTTTAAACCCCGTGATTCCTACAGTTGAATGTCTAGGGAATATTTTTATTAATGAATTAAATTAGCTTTCCAATCACAGGTTTCAGAATGTTTGTATACTTTTACATTTTAAGAAAAAGTGGGGAGATGATGTCTCAGGGAGGGGGAGGAAAGGACTGAATATTGAACTTGTTCGTTGTATCCCTATTAAATGTCTTCAGTCAAAACCTGCATTTGAAATTGAATTATTCTGGGAAACACCTGCCACATGAAACATCTTGAAATAAGATTTTTTTTTTCATTTCTGTTCTAGTGCATTACAAAAGTGTATTTCAAGAATATAAAACTTTATAAGATGGGACAAAACTATGTTTTTTTTTCTTCTACTGGATTATAGCAATTATAAAGAATGAATGCCTAAAAACATAGATCCTAAATTATTTTTCCTTACCCCTGTTTCCACAAGTGAAAACTTGCTGACAAAACACAATATTGAATGAACAGCAAAATGAATGTATTTGTATTTAAATTTATAAACATAGAACAAAGCACAGATGAAAGAAAAAAAAAGACAATTTCTAGCTTTTTGAAAATACTATTGTTACAAATAGTACTAACAACAACTTGTTGTACAGAATTCTACAGATCTGGCTATAGTAGTTCAGGTGCTGGCATGAAGGTGTATAGCAGAGAGATTTAACCCAGATTTGGACTAGATTTGGTCTTGATAGATATACAACAAAACTCTACAGTGTAGGTGAGCAAGCAAGCCTGTGAGCAAGCAAGCCTGTGAGCAAAGAATTGCAGCATTCACTTCTCGAGTTATCACAATCTTAATCTGATATTCTTCACCAAGTGTTAGGGCAGCACGTTTTTGGCAATATTACATGTGTGACAGAAGGAAAGAGCAGTGCTAACAAATGGTGCATCCCTCTGGTTCTGCAAGGCTGATGTTCCGCTGACCAGTTACACAGAATTCACTGGTCTTACACTGTCCCCACAGTATGGACACAGTATGGAGGAGAGGAAGGGAAAAAGTGAACAGCTTGATGGCATGAAATAAGCCTGTAATAGGTTGCTTATAGATTGACTGTTTTCCGCTGAATTCACGAATGGTGTTTGGAGATCTACTTTTGTCTCTTTGCTCTGTAGGAAGTTTCTGCTTTCCTACGTACAGGAAGAAAAAAGTTAAATTTTGTGGTTAATTCTTTGTAAGCTTCATCTGAGGTAATGAACATGGAAGAGCTGCAGCAGACAAAGCTAGCATAGTGCTAAGTGCATAGAGAAACTTGATGTATAAAAATGTATTTTAATGAACAATATCATCATTTCCACAAACACCTCAGCACTGGCTGTGCATCTATAAATTGTTTCCAGTAACAGTATCATTGTCTGTGAATAACACAAACCCACACAGTACATCAAAAAAAGAAATCTATTAATATTGCCTAACTCCTTCCATTCACCTATCACAGCTACAATTTATTCCCAGTGTCTAGAAGATAATATAGGAATGTTTCTGTAGTGCACAGTGCAGAAATCTCCGATATAGTAGTGGGCTCAGCAAGGAAACCCTATGTGTGTGCCCAGAGATTTTTGTGCAGCTCTGAGCCTGACCTGACAAACTCTGCTCAGAAAGTACTGGGGAGAGAAGCAGATCAAAGAAGCACATCAAACTAAACTGTAATATTGCTTTCAAACCTAAGCTGATTTATTTAGAGCTAGCTTTGATGTCTTTGCACTCATAGTAAAAGTGTGGCTCCAGAAAGTTTTCGAATATTAGCAACTAGAAAACTCATCATATATCATACTAAATTTTCTGTGCTTAGAGGTGTCCTGAATATGGGATATTTATTGACTGCTGTGAAGTCCCAATGTAGATTGCTTATAAAGTTGGTAAATTAAAACCAGACTTCTATGGGAAATCTCAATTTATTAAAATAGCGTTAATCCTATATAGGAGCAAAAACGGCACTTTTGAAATTATTTTGAAAGAAAGCTGGGCATTTGGAGCTCTCATTAGGGGGATAGAGTAAATGACAAAAGCTCATTTAATTTTCTTTAAATAATACACGGCAGCTTTTAATGCAGCACATGATGCCTCAGATGCAGTTTGTACTATTCTGTCGAGCTAGTGTTAAACTAGTAACACAGTCTTGAAGAATGAAGAACTATAAAATGAGAGAGAAAAAAACCACCCAAACCTAGCAGTCAGCAGCAGATCTTCAAAATGAAGAACAGCTGAACTGCTTAAGCGTGTTGTCTACTTAATGCTTTGTACCAGAGTGACACCAAATGCTACAATCTGATTAATTTGAGTGGCAAGCGTAAACGTCCAGAAGTTGGTAGCTTAAGAAGAAAGATGTAGTACTTCCTTAGCATTTTACTTATTTGTTTCATGGTTTGGAATTGTACTTTCTAAACTTACTAATTTTTAGATTTCATGAACTTTAATTTTTTTGTGAATTTTAAACAATATAGTTGGGACAGGCAGGTAGCCAACAGTGGAAAAAAGTGTCTTGCAGCAAATTAATTTAAGTAATTAATATGTAGTGAATATACTAAATTAATAAAGAATAGTCACCTAGGTAATTGGAAGGGGGGAAAAAAAAAGGAAGAAAGCAATATATCATCATATCAAGCTGATGAATCTCCCTAATATGTCACACGTGAACATTGCCTAGAAACAGCTTACCGAACATGCCCTTTTTCCTGGCAATGTTACTGAAAACCAGATGAGCCATAATTAAAGCTGGGTCACAAAGGAGAGAAACACTGGGTTTAATCATTATTCCATTTATATCTGTGCAAATTAGTAAATCAAATGCTATTGTATAAAGGGCAAAAGTAAAATCTTTTCAGTGCAGCCTGAATCTGATAAACATTTCCCTTTAATTGTTTTGTGTGAAGTAGAGACATCTAATCAATTAAGTGCTCTGCTGAAAGCAAAAAAAACCCCGAACTAGTCACTTTTTCTATAAATTGTATATCTTTATAGTGCTGCCATGTTGTTCACATTCCCTAAATTCCTTGCCTATCTGTTCAAGGAAGAAAAATAATTGCAAAAATTTTGTTTTCCAATACTTAATTGCTATTTTGTTACTGACATGGTTGTTACCAAGGATCAGTTTGAAACTACAGGAGAAGTTATGAAGTTGTTTTTTTGAAAGTAACGTATATGAACAGTAGATACCCAGTGACAGCATCTTTGTGCTGGTATGCCATGCATGAACCCTACCAATATCTTTGCTTTTTTTCTTCTGGTAGCACAGAGTGCTTTAATTTACATGTTTAGATTACTCAAAAGAAAAATGCAGTAACCTTAGTTTACTTAACATAGTCTTTCAGACTGTGGATTACAAGTACTGCATTTTGTTCCTCAGAGTCTTGGCCCACTAGTCTTCAAAACCGAATGATCTTTAAAAGGCTTTTCTATGGAAACCAGGGATCAGGTAATGGATGTGCGCATTCACTTCTCAAGGATATGTATTTAGACCGAAGAGCAGTGAAAAAAAATTCCTAGATGCTCAGAGCACATGTGAAAACAGAGACTGATATATCAGCTCATCATGATATATGCCTGTATCTGAGCAGATGTGATCTATTTGGTATCCGGGTCCTTGTTTAATCAAGAGCTTGTTTCAACTCTCTTGGACAAAACTTTCCAGTTCTGTCTTGGTTGTATTTGTTGGAAAACCAAATCTAAAAACCTACTAATTTTGAAAATTGGACAAAAAGATCAATATTTCTTGGCTTTTAGTCAGCACTTTCTAAATAATCTTGGAGATCAGACAGGCACCTACAGGACTGGTCTCAGATACAGCTATTTTCTTTATTGCTAGCAGTTACTTTCATTTGGAGATTCTTGGTGCTAATATCGAAATTAACATCTTGCTCTATCTTGTCAGTCAGTCCTCTGAATTTTGTCATTTTGACAACATCACTCAACACAGCTTACTTTGACCAATGTAGCTGTTGGAAAATTGCCTAATGATCCCTTTCAGTCACCTGTTCCAGCAAGTCTGCATCCTGTTTGTATTTCAGAGTAGTGGTTTTGTTTGGCATGTGTGCACTGAGAAGGTCACCACGTGAGCATTGGTGGCAATGTGGAGGCATGCCACCTCACCCAAGCAGGCTGGAAAGAAACCCAGGCACGTAAGCACGAAGAGTTCCCCACACTATGTCCTTCAGACTATAAAATGAGGTGACCAGACCTGCATAACATGAATGTACCTACACACATGGTTTAGCATAGTCATGCCTTATTCTTGGAAAAATACAGCCATGGAGTGAAAGGCAATCTGGACTGGCAGAGCTGTAGGAAGAAAAGATGTAAACACTATATGTTCCAGTAACTATTAACTATTTGGGCAGAGGTGTGGGAGTAGCGGTTGGAAGGCATTTTTAACCTGGAGGGCAATCATACAACATATCTGCTTTTACTCCATGATGCAGCAAATTACTTATTCCTTTGTGTTCCTCTTATTACAAGGTACAGCACTATACTTTTATTTTTTTTTCCTTTGATCAAAATGAATATTTCACTTCAAAGTTATGGAATCAGGGGATTAGGGAAGAAAATATATTGCTTACTGAAATAGTTTAGAACCTGCTGATGTTAAAACTTTTCAGCAAATTTAAAACTGGAAAGCCACTTGTCACACTATGTAGTGGTTCTAATCCATAACCTGATTTATATAGGATTCTTCCTTACTGCTGTTTACTTGTACTTTGAGTGAACTGTTTTCTGTAGTCTAGCAAAAGTTGCTTGTAATGAGAAGTCTTTTTAGGACATGTGAGATGCCAATCCTTTCAATGTCTAGATATTTGTGTTGGTTTTGGTTTGGTTTTCTTTTATTTTTTGGTTTTTTTTCTTTAAATGATGATATTTCTAGTTATTTTTCAGTTTAGATGCTGCTATTACCTTTGGCTACAGATAGTTAAACTGTGATCTTGAACCATCTAACTTTTGAACATCCTATTCAATTCTGTGCATGTATTGCTTTTGTTTGCAAAGCTTCAATGAGTTTATATACTAAACTTGAATGGGAAAAATGAAAGGCAAGCATACAAATGGTTACTGTGTGAAATGCTTTATAGAAAAGTTTTTTGAGCTATTGGATAGCTGAAATATGTTACGATTGCATACAGATTTGTATATCCAGTGCATTTGAAGAGTTATAAATCTATAAATGATAATGCTAGCTGATTGAATCTGATGGGGAGAAGTCATTGCTTGACTGTGATTCCACCCACAAAGTAATAAAATCTATAACTCATATCAACTTCTTCTGAAGGCATATAATGGTCCTTGTGCTGATCTGCTAAAATGTGTGAATCGTGTTCTGCTCAGATTTTACTACTGTATCACAGAGAGTGATTGAAAGTAAACACTGACGTGTTCTGGAGAAGATTATAATCAGAAATATTCTCTCTTGATATTTCATCGGCATGTATCTCTGTCCTCTGGCACAGTATAATTTACCATTTATTTTCCCCTATTTTCTGGTAACCTAATTTAAATGTGAACCATCAAACACTTCTGTAACCTATATAAAGACAACAGTCTGTCACACTGACCTATCACAGTTATTTTCTGCCCTTATTCTTAACCTAGTGGGTTCTTCTAGATGGTATAAAACCAGTGCAGAGAGAAACACTGCTGACCTGCTACGAAGTTGAAGCATTTTAAATACTGTTTTCATTCCACTGAAGAAAGGTATTAAGTACATAGAGGACACAAAATAAAGCTCATTATATTACAGTGTTCTGAACAACCTTTCTGAACTGAAGTAGTTCAACTGAAGGGTTCCGCAGAGAGATTATGGATGTGTTTCTGTGGATGACTGGAAACAGAAGATGGCTTATTATGCTTGTGCTCAGAGCTCACTGGATGTGAACTATCTGTAGTTGAGAAACTACATACCTCTAATTGTATGCCAAAATGTGATTTTTTTTAAAAAGCGCTCTGTTTGGCCAACTCTATAAACATATAATTAGCTATTGATTTTTCTAGAAAACATGCCTTCAAGCTAGGTGCTCTGAACTCCTAATCTCTTCCTGTTCCAAAACGGAGGTATCTACATTATTTCAACTGTGCCTCACAAAGTTCTGTAGGCTTGCATATTTTGCAGCCTGGCAGCCACCACTGTCATGAATACATGAAGATTCCTGTCCCCTGGGCTCTAGAATTTAGAATGATCATTGCTCTGTCCCACCTTTCTTGTATAACCTAGTTGGTTTTGTCAAAAAAGTGCCTACTGAAACCAACACAAAGCATTTTGAATAATGAGATTCTGGTTAGACCTGCTTGAAACCCATTGATTAAAGCATTTGCTCGGATAATGGAAGACAGTCTTATAAAATTTTTGTTCAGGGATTGGAATAGAGGAAATGGGTCTCAGGTACTATTTAAATGACTGTTATGTAAGGCTCTTAGCTCTTCTTGCTATGAAAATGTTCTATTTACTGGCACACAGAGAAGGGTGAACATAGCTGCCTCTGCGGTAAAATGGATTAAGATGCACACGTTGACTTAGTTTTGAGGTCCTCACAGTGACTAGAAGCTTGTGTAATACAGAACAGAGACACTTAATATGACTTTTAAATACAAGTGGATGGAGTACTCACTTGGAAATTCAAATGCTTCATACAGTAAGGCAAAATGGGCATCTTGGAGATGTTTATTTGGCTTTCTGTTGGTTTGCTGGTATTTTTTCCCCTCCCATTATTAATGCTGAGTGCCTTAGCCACTGAGTTACTGGGCCTGAATATGGGCTGAATTTTCACTTTTCAAAGTTCTCTGAGAACGGACTAGGTCTGGCCACCTAATGCTAGACATGATTCATTGCTGTGAACCCATACAGGAGGAATAATAATAATTCCATTTTTTTTTTTAGTAGAAATTATTCTACAGATTTCTGCCCACCAAGCATAGATAGATTCCTGCTTTGTATCCTAGCTTCTTCCTATACTTGGTGTGCTAATCTTTCTCATGCACTCTACAGGATATTCAGGTGTCTTATATGACTGAAGAATGCAGTTGCCACAGGGTACTAATGGCCTTGCAGTAATAAAACCAAACCATATTTCTGAAGGTGGCTATAAAATGAGTTTGATCCAGCTCTCAATGAACGGCGGTAAGGCATACATTAAGTCTGGATTTCAGAGTTCATCTTATAAATAAAGGTCTGCTGAAAAACTACTAATTTGCCTCTCTATAACTAAATTTCAAATCCTGATGTTGGAACTTGCTGCTAATCAGAACCTGATCATCCCTAGCTTTTAGTAAGTTACATCTCCTAGGATATTATGCAGTATTATCATTTAGTATACTTTGCAAATATAATGAAGTCAACCTGAGATTCACTGCAATATTGCTTTTAAATCTGTGCTCACAAACGCAGAGACTTTAAGAGTGTTTTATGAGTTATAAATATGTGGATTAGCAAAGTGCCCATTTTATACACTGAGGGGATTCTGACAATGTAATAAACAACAAAGCCTCATAATGTAATATGTATTATGGTCTTGGTCACAGTTTAGCAGTCCTTTAGTTTAATGGATTAGGCCATATTGTGTACACACTTCAACCCACTCAGTTTTTCTTCAGGTGATTAAGTAAAAATTTACACTGCCTTATTTCTGTTTTCTTTTTTATTCTTTTTTCCTTAGTCTTTTCTTTCATACTTTTTTTTATTCTTCTGTAAGTTCCAGTTTAGTATATCTTTTATTGATAATCTATGATAATCTATTAATAATCTATTGATAATCTACTTGGAGATGGGAAAATTCTTGACTGCATGATTGCTTACGACATTTCTTTTATGTAAGTGTTATACCTACCAGGCACACCTTGAAGTTATAATATTGATATTAATGATGTGATTAATATTTTCTCTAATACTAGTAAGCTAACTGAAATACTAAGTAGAGGTTGAAATTGTCTTTCCCACATGCTAAAATCTTTCAGGCAAGTCTTATAGTGAGATTGAAGCACAGAGGGGTAGCAGTCGTGTCATAGTGTTGTGATGCCACATGTGAAATATTCTATTACCACTTTAGTGTAGATACTGCTCTTGCGAGAGATTCTTTCAGGATCCATGCCACGGATATTTTTCTTTATCCTCAAGTTTGTTTATTATAGTTTTAAATTAACTCCCAGTATTTTAATTATATCATAATAATATATATGTGGAAATAACTAAATCAGTACTGAGTGTAAGTCCTCCAAGGCTCCCACTTCTGGCTGATCTCACTTCATAGAACAGTCTAGCTGCTAAAGAAGAGAAACTATACACTGCTACTATAGTTCCTAAAGCATTGCACATAATTCAGTCACATCATTCTTGGATTATGCTAATCTAAAAATATTTGTCATATTTCCCTATTGATCCTCTGTGGAGCTGAATAGAAGAAGATTTGATTTTTCTTCACCTCATGCCAGGTACCTCCCACTCTTCAGGAATCCTGAATCTAAAAGATATGCTTAGTTGTGCAGTTTTGAAGATTGATTTTTGTTCAAATGTAATTCAAATGTGAGTGACTATTGTAGTTTAACCCCAGCCCACTTGCTCACTCCCACTGTGGTGGGATGGGGGAGAGGACTGGAGTGCACTAACACAAGGAGGTGGTGGAGTCACCATCCCTGAAGGCTGGATGTGGCACTCAGTGCCGTGGTCTGGCCGATGTGGTGGTGTTGGGGCATAGGCTGGACTTGATGATCTCAGAGGTCTTTTCCAGCCTCAACAATTTTGTGATTCTCTGTGATTCTGTGACTGGAAGGGTAACAGTAAGAAAACTCATGGGCTCAGCTAAAGACAGTTTAATAGCTAAAGCAAAAGCTGCACATGTGAGCAAAGCAAACTAAGGAATCTATTCAGTGCTTCCCATGAGCAGGCAGATGTTCGTCCATCCCCAGAAGAGCAGGGCTCCATCACGTGTTACAATGACTTGGGAAGACAAATGCCATCACTTCAAATGTTCCTCCCCTCTCTTTTTCTTGCAGCTTTATATGCTGAGCATGATTTCATGTGATCTGGGATATCCCTTTAGTCAGTTGGGATCAGCTGTCCTGGCTATGCTCCTTCCCAACTTTTTTTCCACCCCCAGCCCACTTGCTGGTGGGGTGGGGTGAGGAGCAGAAAAGGCCTGGAAGCTGTGTAAGCATTGCACAAAAGATATATTTTTTCAGTGTCATCATTAATACAGCAGACCTGCTGTTGCCTTTTCTCAAACACAAAAACTAACCCTTTTTTCATGAGTTTCTTGTTTATATTTCAAAGAGCACAAAGCTGTCTCCTGATCTTGCATTTCTGCTTGCCGTGATCAGCACTTGACCTCAGACAAAACTCTGAATTATTACATTTATACTTTAACCGATATGAAAGAGACATTAAATCTTATTTATTTCTAAAGATTTGACAGAAAAATATGGGTTGTGTCACTGGATTTTTGAAGTTCATTTTGAACATAAAATAAAGCTACCATTAATCTCCATAACACTGAAACTTAAATCAGTTAATTCTGCCTACAAAGATTTGAGGAGTTGCTGGAAAATAGATAGGACTAATACCGTGTGAGAGATTAGATTGTACCCTGAATTTGTTTCATTTTAAGAAACACTGATGAGTTGTCAAAAAACATTCCAATACCTTTAAAAGTTATTGTGCTAACAGTTATGCCTGTCTTTTCCTCTGATCCTTTTCAAGTTCACTGAGTTGTAGAAGGTTGCTATGCAGCCAGATCTGAATGGTGATCCAAGTACTTGCTATGTGTGTAAAGAAACTAGAGACAAAGCATTCCTACATTTTCACAAGACGAATAAAGGCTAATACAGAGGCCATTTCATACAAGCAATGCGATGTTGCATCAATACTGAGAAATCAGTACTTGGCAGAAAACATCACTCCCCGCTGTGACACTTCTCGTACTGAAATTTGTGTCTGAGTACATGGTAATGTTGTACATCCAACAGGGAGTCATCTGAGTTTGGCAGAACACAGATCAAACTTAGCTTTTGTCATTAGTTTTGAGGTAAAGAAGAAAAGGTGAAGAATTATGAGCAAGTCACTTATGGAGATGCTCTGCATTGTACAATTTCATAACTCTGTAAATTTGTAAAAAGGTCACTGTGTGTTTATCTAATATTTTCCCTCCAGATTAGCAGGGTGTGAATTGTCTTTCAAAGAGAATTATCCTATCAAAGCAATCAATTTCTTTATTGACTTTATGGTAGTACTCTGATCAACTCTTGTGCCAGATATTTTTTGCTCAGAAAAGTCTCAAATTCGAAGGAAGTATATTATGAGCTATAATTGGATACTAATTTTTATGTCATTTTGTTTCTGGCAAAAACGGTAGAGAGGAAGAATACAGCAGAGCAGATGTGACTTGTGATGTAGATCCTATTTTTGACTATTTAATGAAGTAATCTATCGAAATAATAGCATATTGATGGTCATGTGTTCTGTGATCGTGGTCACTTACAAATATCAATCACCTGTTTTCCTGTGCTGAATTATGTGAACAGAAAATGTGTAATAACAGTACCTGAGTCATCAATGCCTTAGTATGAGTAACATAAGCCTTAAGAGCCTCTTCATCTTGAACATCCAGTCCAAGCTATCGCTTTGGATTCCAGAGATATGTAACCTTAGTAAGTCATATAACTTTTTCCTGAGCTTTTCTTGGGGTCCCCTGAAGTATTTATCATGGTTTGTACCACAAATGGGATGTTCATTTTATAGTATATCGTATTTTGGGAATCAAAACCATTGAGACTGGAAAGCCATTTCAACATCAGCTGCATAGCACCTGTTTCAAACTGTAAATTAATCTTCTGTAATTGCAATAGTGATACCAGTAACATATGGGACTGCCATTTATATTCTCATTTGTGCTTAATATGGTGAAGACAGCAGGTGTAGGTGTAGAAAAGACTAACAGTCAACTATCACCTTCTAGTTCTCAGTCTATATTCTGCATCACATATAAAGAGAAGCAATCTTGCCGACTGATCATGAAATACAACCTATCGGAGCAAACAAGTGACATTTCAGTATGCAGAAATTGGAGTAAGTGTGGCAATGGCCACCATGGATGAACATAGAGCTCCTGACTGACATCTAATGCAAAAAGAAAGTATGAAGTAGGTGGAAGATGGGACAGGCTATTTGAGTAGAATGCAAAGACATTGTCTGTGCATATAGGAATGGAGTCAAAAAAGCCAAAGCTCAACTTGTTTAAACCTGAGGGGGCACCCAGAGAAGCTTCTGGAGTGAACCAGCAGCAAAAAAAGACATTAAGGAGAATGTGGATCCTTTGCTCAGTGGGACAGTGGACAAGGAACAGGGAAAAGGTTGAAGAGTAGAGTAGAATAGGATAGAATAGGATAGAATAGGATAGAATAGAATAGAATAGAATAGAATAGAATAGAATAGAATAGAATAGAATAGAATAGAATAGAATAGAATAGAATAGAATAGAATAGAATAGAATAATAAAAGTACACTATAATAGTTTAGTTGGAAGGGACCTACTACTGCCTGACCACTTCAGGGCTGACCAAAAGTTACATGTTATTAAGGATATTGTCCAAATATCTCTTAAATACTGACAAGTGTGGGGCACCAACCACCCTTCCAGGGATCCTATTCCATAGTTTTACCATGTTTTTGGTAAAGAAATGCTTCCCAATGTCCAGTTGAAACCTCTCCTTGTGCAAATTTGAACCACTTCCACCTGTCCTGTCACTGGATATGAGGGAGAATTAGGACTCTCCATGTCCTCTACTCAGGAAGCTGTAGGGAGCAATGAGGTCACTTCTCAGACTCCTTTTCTCCAAACTAGACAAATTCAAAGTCCTTAGCCACTCCTTACAAGACGTGTCCTCAAGTCCTTTCACCAGTTCTCTTGCCCTCCTCTGGATGTATTCAAGTACCTTAACATCATTCTTAAATTGTGAGGCTCAGAACTGGACACATTGCTCATGGTGAGGCCGCACCAATGCTGAATACAGTGGGGTGATGATGATTTTTTTACCGGATGGTCGTACTGTGTTTGAGGCACCCAAGGATAGGCTTTGCCTCCTTGGTTGCACACAGCTGGCTCCTATTGAGCTGCTGTCATCCAGCACCCCCAGGTCCCTTTCTGCAGGGCTACTCTCCAGCCAATCCTCTCTCAATTTATACTTGTGCCCAGCATTACTCTGTCATAGGTGCAGAATGCAGCATCTGGAGCTGTTAAATTTAATCACATTAATCATAGCCCAGTGTTCCAATCTGTCTAGAACCACCTGAAATGTATCTTGTCCCTCAAAAGAGTCAACGGCACCTCCCACTTTAACGTCATCAGTAAACTTGGTAATGATGCATCCAAATCATTGGACAGAACTGACTCTAGAATTGAACCCTAAGGAACACTGCTGGTGACTGGATTTTAGTAAGACTTTTGATGCTGTACCTTACAGTATGCTTGTAGACAACTAACTGTATCCTATTGGACCTAAGGTTGCTTTTAGAAATTCTGTATCTATTGTATATGCTTTTTAGCATATATAAAATTTATTTAGTTAATGTGATTTTCTCCATTATGTTTTGTGTAATCTTTGGCATAATCAATAGTTATAGAGCTCTGTGCTCTGTAACGTATAGGTGGAAAATTTTTGCTCTAAAGCACTACAAATAAATAGATGTTGTCCACAGAGACAACTTAGCTGATGCTTAACAATATCAATTTATTCTCAAGATAGGCTAGGAATATTAGCACTACATATAATTTCTTCCATGACATATTGGAATCATTTATATCCCAATTTAAAGCAGTAAGTAATATCTGACACAATTATTTGTTACTTAGTTAATGTGTAATGACAAATCTTAATTAAATGCCCAATATCCCTGAAATGTTTGAATTGATCTTCCTTTGGATAACATAGAATCGTAGAATTGTCAGGATCGGAAGGGACCTTAAAGATCATCTAGTTCCAAACAACATGGTATAACTTGGAATGTGTTGCAGAGAGGTTCACAGAAGTAGCATTATTGTTTCTATTTGTATCACATTTACCGAGATTTTGGTTCTCTAATTGAAGTCCTGCAGTTTTTAAGAATAAGTGAAGCTGCTGAATGACTTGAGTAGCACTTCTACCTTTAAGATCTCATTTTTTGCTGTTGCTGACTCGACCTGGCTAGCAACAACTATCTAATTATGTTAGATGTGGTTCAAGAAGGGAGTCCGAGGTAATATGTAATTGAACTTTTTTGCAAGGTGCTTTCAGATAATTCATTTGTTACATTTCTAAACTTGTATGTAGCCAAAAATTCTTTCAAAGTAAGGATGTGGATTCACTTGGTTCCTGTCCGTTTCCAAAACCTTTATAGTAATAAGCTTGATTGTATAGTAATAATAAGTATGCACAGAATCATAGAATGGCCTAGATTGGAAAGGACCTTATTGATCATTTAATCCAACCTCTCTGTCATGGGCAGAGACGCCACCTCTCGACTAGACCAGGCAACACATGGGAACCGAGTGGGAATCGAACCCACGACCTTGGTATTGTCAATGTGTAGTAATGTATAGTAGTAAGCTACAATGAACATTAATTAAGGCTGGGAGAGCAGTGTCATATTTCTCAGCAGACAGAAGAAATGTAGAACTCTATAATCTTTCTATCCAAAATAATGTATAATCAGAGAAATATTTATTTTTTCAGAAATCTCTTTAGCAATAATTAGAGACACAGACTATGGAGCCATCCTTTTCAGCATTTTTCAGGTATGTTTTTAGGAAGTTTATTTGATGATTACGTGGCAGTTGATGTGAAGCCTGGCCAAAGCTACAATAAACCAAGATTCTAGTGCAGACATCGAAGAGAGCTGCACCCTTCCTGAGGGATTTCTTTTTTAATTCAGTATCAATCACACTGTGCCACTATGATAATTAAGCTAAAATATATAAAAAATATAAATAGTTCTTCCACATCTTTTAAAGCAAACAGAGAGATTATATATGTTCGAAGATTTGGATTTTCGGAGGAAGTTCTTTACTGAACGAGTGATGAGGCACTGGAACAGGCTGCCCAGGGAGGTGGTGGAGTCACCAACCCTGGAGGTGTTTAAAAAAAAAGTAGATCTAGCACTTGAGGCTATGGTGTAGTGGTTAGGTATGCTGGGATGAAGGTTGGACTAGATGATCTTCAGAGGTCCCTTCCAACCCCTAACATTCTGTGATTCTGTGATTCTGTGATTTATCTTAACTCACGGCAACATACAGTGGAGTAATGAAACTACAAAGTGGAATTGCATGTATTCTATTATATGTTGCATGAACACAAACTGCATATTACACTTCAAGTAAAATAAAAATTAGGAGTTGTCAGGATGTAACTGGTGGTTAAAACATTGTAATTTAGGGTCAATTATTTTTTGCAAGCCATGGTCTAGAATTCCATTTCATGTAGTATTGTAATGTAACAGGGAAATCTACTGTTTTATTCCAACCAGCAATTAATGTGTTTGCTTTTCTGAAGTATGACTTATTAACTGCACTGTAGGAGTTACAGGAGAGAGAAGTGCTTTTGATGACGCTGTTCGATGTCCAAACCCAATAATCCAGTATGCCATCTCTTTTTCCTGTGGAATAACCTTTCCCTAGCTATCGTTCTGTCTTTCATGGAGAAGATTTTTTATACTATCTATTACCTGTCTTGATTTAACAGAAAACCAAAGAATTGCTTGATTAATAGAATTTATTAAAAAGAGGAACGAACCCCTGAGAAATATAATATCACTAATTGATTATGTTTCTTTAATGAAAGAAGGCTAGGGTTTGCTGAGGCCTGCATCACTTGTTTTTGTTGGCAGGGTCCGCTAAAATAAGTCTTCAGAATGAGCCTAGAATGTCCTGTTCATGGATTGTGCCAGCATTCATTATCGTTTCTTAACAGGTTGTAAATCAGTACTTCACATTTTATTCTATCATTTTTTTTTCTTTACTTTTCTTCTGCCCTTGGTCATTCATCTGTGTTTTTCACTCTATAGACTGCAGTGATGTAGTTTGCTATAATTTGGAGACATGCTTTTTCTCATTTTATGAAATACATTGGATTTTTAATAAACAACACTAATATTAAGAAAATATTCTGGCTATAATAAGATAAAAAAACATTACTTCTGACCATTTTTGGATTTTTATCTGGATAAACAAAACTATTCGGATTTTTATCACAAGTAACGGTGAAATTGAAGGTTGTAATGAAACTGTAAAAAATAGACTTCAGTGCACAGAAGACCCATAAACATAGAAGCGGTGGACTAATTTCGTATTGTGGAGAAGGAGCAAAGGAATTTTTTGGCATTTTTTCTGGAAAAGAAGAAAAGAGAAAAAAAAAAATGAAGAAGGAAGAGTTTGTGGTGGTGCGGGGTCTCCAGACAGTTGGCAGACAGCAAAGAAGAGTGATTGAGGTGGGTCTTATTTCAGAAATAATGTCACTGAGTTTAACAGAGTGGGAAAGCCGAGATGACAGTGATCCTACTGTCACAACACTGCTGCTGTCTCTCAGGCTATTTTGAAAAAATAGTTGGTCAGTTGTCTGTACATAGACCCTTGTTGTGCCTTTGAGATGCATTCAAAGATGCTGAGCTCACAGGAGACATCTATTGAACTGGGAACACAGCATGCTGATACAGGTTAATAGAAACCTGCTTATTTTCACTTTGAGCAACGTGAATGCATCTGTGGGCATAAATGGGGTTCCGTCCTTCGTTATTTATATGCAGGGAAACTTTTTTCTTTGCTTTTAGGACGTTCTGTTGCAGGTGGCTTGCAATAAAAATCCTGTAGACCAAATTAGTTTTTTATGGACACTTCTACAACCCTCGTGCTTTCCCTGAGGAATGTTTTAAGTTACTTTCATTTTAGTCTTTTGAAGATCAAGAAGATGCATGTGCTATGGTGAGCAGGCCTGCAGAAGCTAAAAACATTAACATTTATTTATGTGTTCAGCATAGAGATGACTCTATTCATCCAGAGGCACAAAACCAAAATGTCTAAGTCAGAAACATAGTTGCTGTAGTTTGTTTTCGCAGTTGATGGAAAAATATAGAGATTCACTTAATCCTAACACCCAAATCATGTTCTAAAGGTGCTTTTTTCTCTCTTCTTCTGATTAAAACGTGCCTAGGATGACTTTGACGTTCCAGTTAAGTGTCTACAACTGTTAAGGATAAACAAGGACTGTATTAACCTGGGGAAAAAAAGCAGACTATTTCCATTGCCTAAGGATATAAAGCACCAAACTAAGTCTTATTACATATTTATTTGCTCTGTATTCTCTGCTTCCTTTCATCACCTGTCCCACTTTTGTGTCATAGGAATTTTAACATATGAAATACTCAATTCATTGGCATCTGGCCACACTCTAGCCACACTGCCAATTACTGCTGTATATTGGTGAAAAATATGCAGATAGCTTTTTGTTACAGATTCACAGAGTATATCTACTCTGCAGACAGTAGATGATAATTTTAGAGAATAGTAATCTGTGAGAAAATAGAAATTTTTCAGTTTTCCTGAAAATATATTTATTACTATCCTTGCAATTAATTGTCAAAATTATCGAAAAAGTCTTTCTTCTAATGCATTTTAAAAGGGTTTTTTTACTTGTAAGGTTTTTTATTTGTTTGTTTGTTTGTTTTAGAATTAAACAGTACGCTTGCATGTAATGCATTAATATAGATATCCATCCTGATTTTGAAAACATTAGCAGTCCAGAACTATGCAAAATGACTTATTTTTACTAATTTAGATTCACAATACTTGTAAGTTTTGTTTACAAAACATATATTTTCATGTACAAGTGATAGATTTTGTGTTCATGTTCTGTATTTTCGATGGTCTGTGATACAATTTTAGATTCGATATTGACTCTATGGAAATCTCTTAAATCATAATGGTTAATCAATATACATTTATTTAATCTCTTAAATAAACTACCCAGGTGTAAACTCTAACACTGTGTATAAAAGTGGGATTACATCACAAACAGAAAGATATTTAGCGTATTTACATATAAAATTGCTACCTAGGTATATTTTCAGTGAGAGTAGATAAATTGAGTCTGGATCCATTCCCTAGTAATGCTTTAAGTCTATTAGAGCAACTCAGATTGTACGTCAGCATTTTCAACAGCTGGCTGTTGGAATAAATAATGGAACAAAAAGCGTGATCAGAGGAAGTTCATTAGTAGGAAAGAAAAGTTCAAAATGTGAGTTAATAGCACATTAAAATATTTCCCTCCTCTCTTTTTAGAAGGAGATAATTGTTTGGGAAGTATAGTTTGTTGTCAGAAAATCTGTTCAGGTTTACACTGTGTAGTACATTTTACAGATTTTTTTTGTCGCTGCTACACTAACGTTTCTAGTAGCTGTTTGCAGGTATTTTTTATCTTTTCCAGTCTGCCTTAGTCCAATTTTATAATGGTTAAAGTGATAAGTAGAGACTAAGGGAAGCTTAGCAAGCTGAAGAAACTGAAGAAATTTGTAGTTCTAATGCTATGTAAGTGTCAGCAGTTCTGAACATTCCTAAAACTTCATTAAACTGTTTTGATTTTTCTTTTTAATTCACTTATTTGTCTAGGAAATATTCTTCTGTCTCATTCTGCGGGTCATTTGGTATTAACACATTTCTGTGGTCAGTCTCAATTCTGAGTTCTCTTGTTGGGGAAGTCATGGGTTCTAGTGTCTGTGGTAGTAAAACTTTCCTCCAGAAATTACTACTTATCAGCATGCAGGTTCTTGATTTAAGGAAAAACTGCAGAAACACTTGCCCGAAAATCCTGGTTCATTTACTGCTTTGTCACAAGTTATTTCAGGAGTGGCATGTATGTGTGTAGAAACAGAGGAAGAACAGCATCTTGACTGAATGAAATTTTTATATAAGTGACAACATATGCCTTCAGTTGCCGTGGCTGTATAACTTCCGCATCATGGAATACACCTTTTACAAGGCGAGTTCTTAGGAGCTGATTTTGTATTTTGGAGCCTTTCATGTTATCAACTAGTGTGACAAAGGAAGCATTGATTCAGTTATTTCTAGTTAAATGTATTTTCATTTACATTTAGATCTTTGTATAAAGTATTTATAATGAGCTAATTCTGAAAGATATTATCATGCTGGTTTATTCATAACACAAACAGAAATGTAGAAGAATAGAAAAAAAGAAAAATATTGCTTAAAGTTCTGTTCTTAAGGCTTGTGCATTCAGAATAACTCTACAAAGCTTGCACATTGGGAACTGGTCAACACTTCGGTGTATTTCTTTGGATTTTTCTTATGCAAAACAAACCATACATTCTGAATTTAGTGTTGAGATTAAAGGACAGTGATGAATGATGCTATACGTGTTAAAAAGATGTGCTTGTTTCAGCTAAAATAGCACAGTATGACATTTACAGTTCTTAATTTTTAATGCTTGGATTCTACTGACGCTTTGCTCCACAAATAAGAGGGACTCTAGCGTGAATCAGGAATTAAACATGGTACTGAAAACTTATGGTACCTTTTTGTCACAGAAAAATGTTCCCTGTTCCTTATTCAAAGAATTGTAATGTTACTTAGATTTTACTTCTGGCAAGATCAAAAACTGAATCAGTATACTTTTTAATGATTACGTCAATTGTTATTTGTATAGAAAATAATACTAGAAAGGAAGATTAAAGTGCAGAATTTCTTTGGATTGCTCAAAATTGAAAGTTCAAAGTATTATATAGATGAAAATAGAACTAGTTTTATTCATGGCTTTATGATTATTGCTTTTAAGTACAGCAGTGATTTCAACTGCATTCCTGACATCTAAGTCTAGGATACCCCTATTACATTAATTAACAAACTCAAGCACGAAGGAGAATACAGAGTGACTTGCTTGTCTGCAGATACTGGACCACATGTAGTTAAAGAAGTAATTTGCACTTCCATTGTGTATACTGTGTGCATACTTTTTCTCCATTTACATGAGAGCATTTATATGGAGAAAAATGTCTTTTTACACTGTCAGTCATTTGTAATTGATATTTAAACACAGCTGCTAATGTTGATCATGTTATTCCTATGAAGTCATACACCTGATGAAAACTTCTTGGCTGGCTTGTTCTCTCATATTTGCGTGCTTGAATAATATTAACTTACATGCATACCTTGGCACATCTGGACTTTTGGTGGTCTTCTATGAATCACTCCAGTAATTTGTTAATTCCATTACAAACATGCCAAGACACAGACTGTTACTTTGCAGACAGAATGAGAGTAATTTATATTACTGCTTATATTTGCCAATAGCTTTATAATACCAGTCAACAGAGTGTGAGACTATGTGACTACTAACACAAGTGCTGGAACAGTAATATATTTGAGAAACTGTTGACTTCAAGAACTTAGCTAGAATTTTGATTACATAAAGGAAAAATGCTTTAACTTCTAAAACTGCAGTGTTGTTGTTTTGGAGCTTTATTATAAAGAAAAAGTGCATTATCAGTTTTATTTTCTTTTCTCAAGTAAAGAAAGACTCTTACAAAAATAGAAAATAATGTTAGTTCAAGATGGTTGGCAAGTGCAGCTTCAGATGCTATAAAAATGCAAACATAACACACAAACCCACAGTTTTGTTTGTTGTATCTGAAAGTGCCAGACAAAATCCTTGGTACATTAGGAAAGCAAGTGGCAGAGGTGTAGAATTTTTATTTATTATTATTCTTCCAGCTCTCCATCTCTCTAAAACTGCAAATACATAATTAAAGTTTTATTTTATTTCTTTGCATGTATTTAAAGGAATGGAATTTGTACAAATTTGTTCATATTAACTGTGGAGATGTTTATCATAGATTTTTATTTTTTGAGTACAAGACTTTCTCTGTTGTTCTCCACACTAGTAACTCTGAATCTACTGAACAGTTTCAAACACATTTAGCAATGTTTTAGTCCAGATTTGGTCACAAGTTTAAAATAGAACACTGTGCAGGCTGCTATGAAGAGAGTTACCTCTACCTCAGCCAGACCTAGTATAGTGTAAGGGAGAGAAAAGATACTAAGTTTCTATGTATTGTGAAAATTGGTGCCAGTGGAGGGAAAAAACCAAACAACTAATTACTGTCCCTTATTTTATGTGGTCCCAATTTTACCTTTCTGTTTCATCAGTCAGCCAGCCATGTACATGGTACAAAAGCAGACCCAGGAACTGAGCATACTATAAACTGGCGGGGATGAAGGGAGATTGAGGAAGGAAACCCTAGGACATAATGTCTTAGACCTGCCATTAGGAATGCAAGATGTCAGGCAAGTACAAAGAACGTCATTCTACTCTGCAACTTCTTAAATGAAATTTCTCACATGGACTAACAGGATCATAGAATCACAGAATGTATTAGGTTGGAAGGGACTTTAAAGATCATCTAATCCAATCTCCCTGCCATGGGCAGACGTCACGTCCCACCCAGGAGAGAAGGACAAGTGACTTTCAGGTTCGTAATACACCAACAGCATGGACAAATGGTTAGACAAGTCTCAAGGCCCAAACACAAACATTTATTAATTTATCACAACGTATAGATTGGACTCACGACAATTGATTCTAATTTAAAAGCACAATAGGGCAGACAATATAACAAAAATCCAGGAAAAAGGCTAAATAAGCAACGAACTACAACAACTTAATAACAACAATAAGGAATAATAAAGGACATCTAAACATAATATTAAGACAGATAATATTACACTTAACCCTCACAAGAAAGAAATTTAGACATAAAACTAAATAAACAGTATGATAGGCCTTGTATTACTTAGTGAGGAAAAGGGAAAGGGGGAGGGGGGTGGAGAGGGAGAGAGAGAGACATCACCGGTCTGGGTTCCTGCATTGGTCCAGCCAAAGCAGAGTTCAGGATGCATCCCTCGTTGTCTTCTTTCTTCTTCTTTTTCTTTTTTCTACCCTCTTTGCTTTACCTTGCCTCAATTTACACACAATTTTCTATGTGCGGATGTGCAGAATGTCAGGTAGGAGATCAAGACACTTAATTGTTTCCAGTAATTCTCATTAACATGTGCAAATGCCCCATCTCTTTGAAAGATATGATAGAGATAAAGCCATCCTTCCTCCACAAGATTTCCTAATCCCTACACATATATCAGCACCAGGGCTGTTTGAGGCATTTATAGCCTCTGTACAACATTCCATCAGTTTGCCACACAGGGCCAGAAACTGATCTTATTTTCTGACCATGCTGGGGGCTTGTAGAAATGACAAGAAATGTTTAAGGCAAAATCCATGAATCAGTCCACTACAGCAAGGACGCCCTCAACAAGACCAAATTGCTCAAGGCCTCATCCAGCCTGGCCTTGAACATCTCCAGGGAGGGAGCATCCACAACCTCTTTGGGCAATCTATTCCAGAGTCTTGCCACCCTCATACTGAAGAATTTCTTCCTAAGATCCAGTCTAAACCTATTGTCCTTCAATTTAAATCCATTCTCCCTTGTCCTATCATTGGACATTCTTGTAAAAAGCCCTCTACAGCCTTCCGGTAGGTTACCTTAAGGATACAAGGTTTCAAAATTCCTAGATTTTAGGAAGCATATTTTCTATTTCGAGCTTAAATGTAGGCTTCCCTTTTTCATAGGACTGTTGTTGCAGTTGACAAGTTAGTTTAACATAACAAAATTGTTAAACCCATTGATCATTTGTATTTACCAGGGCAGGCAAATGAAATAGGATGAAATGATTTAACAGCTTATTGCCTCTAAGGCAATAGTTCTGCTTGCCCAGCTTTGAGTTGCATATTCCTTCATCTTCCTGTGCATAAATCATGCTTACTCTCTCAGTGAGCCTTTCGGTTTGCCAATTCTATGGGAAGCTAAGCTAGCAAACACCTGAAGTGTGACTTGCGTTGAGACCAACATGATGAAGAACTGCTTGGCCAGGAGCTGGACCAGGTGGGTCAGCAGGTAAGTATCAGCAGACTGATCAAGATTTAGACTAGCTTAAGCCTTCTTTCCCGAGGCTACGTATGAACTAGCAATACCAGGAAAACAAACAACAAGATTTCTACAACAGGAATATAGTTAACAGTATTAGCTGCACAAGGAGATGGATTGATAAAAGTGTAAAGATGACAACCGCACTTAGATGTCCAGGCCAGCCAAGCTGCACAGGCACTCCATACAGTCAGGAAACTGTCAGGGAACAGTCCCTCCAGAAGGTGATTTGAAGAATGTACATTAAGATCCTCTATAACATATGCATTATGATATAAATCACTCTAACGAAAACTTGCTTTCTGTTTCGGATCCAGGGAGCTTAAGGAGACTAACCTCCTAACTTACGTATCTAGAAAGCTAGCCTGTGTGATACACTCTCCAAAGTCTCTGAAAAATTTCAAACTCAGTAAAATTATATCTTCTCTATATCTGATGAATATATGTTCAGAAGAGTAAAGAATCTGAACAAGCTGGCAAGGCAAAGTGTTATCCAACAGCACAGGCAAAGATTAAGGAATACAATAATCTTAAAACACACAGTCTTGCGCCAAATAAATAATAAAATTTTTTTTTTTCCAAGTCAGCTCAGCCACAGGCCTTTCTCTACCTCAAAATGTGTTGAAAAATGATAATAGTAAGCAATAACTGCAAAATGGAGGAACACTATGAAGCAGACCAAACTGCTTTGTGTTAAATGTGAATGCAGCAGTTTTTACCTCCATTTATTTCATAGATAATGTCTTCCAATAAAAATTGGAATAAATTGATTTATGTTCACAATCATGTAATAGCAATGTTAAAATTACTAGTTATAAGTAGCATCGGTGCGTTTTTTCTTCAAATGAAGTTAAATTTATCAGTAAAGTAAAAATAATCTGATCGCAGATACTGATGCTGTGAAAAGCCAAAATCAGGACTCAGTAGTCTTGGTGACTACTAAGCAGGTATTCTTCATTGCAGCGCTGGGCGCACAGGGGATCGCTCAGCCTAATGTGTGTGCCACAGGGAGTCAGATGCATAGCTTATATGGAGGTTATACATACATATTCCTGATACTTCTGAGAAATTATTAACATATGTCACTCCCCTCCCACATGAGCATTGTAGTCTCTTGGTGGGCTTCAGAGATATCTGGTGGTCGTTTGCTTGATCCTCTTCACCACCGTGTTCTTTTGGTGAACTAGAGCCTGTACTCCCTTGTTCTTGCTGACAAGCAATGACTGCAGTCTTAAGGCACCCTGTGCCCATTTATCTCACCGCAGCCTTGCATTCCATTGTCAGAGATAAGTCCTGCTCAAAGCATTACAATGTGTGTACATATCCATCTCATAATGCCATTGTTACATGGTTCATTGCTGCTGCTTGTTAAAAGGCTTTTTAGCTAGTAAATTTTCATCAGGCCCTTGCTCCAATACCAGTACTTCAATACCAGTCCTAGTACTAACATAGCTTAATTTCCCTCTTCAGTTTCCTATATATAAAACTAGAAAAAACAAATTCATTTTCTACATCCTCACAGATTTTCAAAATTTAATTAATATTAGAGAAGTACTGTATATCTTTTTGATGCGCAGAACAACTATTCCAGTAGAAAAAAGGCCTTCAAAATGCATCAGCTGCAAAGGTTCTGTGTTGTTCCCAGGTCTCTTTCC
>NW_009721147.1:36059-48463 GCF_000703405.1 Apaloderma vittatum
CATAGAACATAGTTGTAAAACTGCAACTCAGTCCAAACATTTGCCTTTAATATTATTTTTTCTTTTCTCAGAGCTTATCCTCTCCTTCCTTGGAGAACAGTCTTAATGCAGAATTTAGGATAATTTAGCTTCATGCTTAATTTTCAGTGCTCAGAATAATTGGCCACAGAGAAACTTTCAAGTCTCTTTGAAAGCAAGCCATTCTCTAGTGAGCATCAGTCTCAAACAAGGATTAGGCAGGCTAGTTCCTAAATTAATGAGGACACCTAGCACTCTCTGTTGGTTCCATGCACTGCCAGCAGGGAAGGACAAATATGTAATCTAGGTGAATTAGATTACCATTGAGAGATCCATCTCAGTGTTTACAGGAATTATGTTAAATAGTTTAGTTATCATCCTAAGCTCTTTTTCACATAAACCTTTTAAGTGGAAAGAAAAATAGTTATTTCAGATTTTTCTTTGCACGTGAAGCTAAACAAATTTAATTTTATTTCAAAAGTTTTACAATTTGGGGTTTGTCTGTTTGGGATTTTTTTCAAACAGTGAAGGAACAATTCTAACTTATTTTGATGTCTGCAACTTTAAAAATTGTAGGTTTTATTTGGAATTGTTTCTGCAAAACAGCAGCAGCTGGTCTTTGTAAAAATGGATGTAGAAAAGTATTATACAACTTTGTTGAATTATTAACTACGTTTACGTAAATCTCCATATTTATTGCTGTTTAGAAATGTCATTGGAACATGCTAGGGAAGCATTTGAGAAGAATACCTTGGGAATTTATATAGCTTTAGAAGTGTACATCTCAAAAAGAGCAAAACCCCACAATTCTATTTATTTGCAGGAGTTTTAATTCTACTACCTGTGCAGGCAATTTCTCATTCTTTTGGAGTTTACAAAGTAATAATAATTAAACTTCACATTTAATTCCATTGTCTACTCATCTGCTCTCTTGCCTAGAATACATATGAGTTTCCAGGATATGTGAATTTGAAATACATCAGATAATTGGAAGCTAATGAATATAGCTTTTCTGTGACACTCTTATTCAAAATCACAGAAGATGACAAATAGGTTACAGAATCATGTAAAATAAAGCTGCAAGGGAATTGAAGTTATCTTTACCTTTCCATGATCCGAGAAAGAACGCTAAATATATGTGCTTGGAAATGCTCACCTAATAATTTTTAGATTGCTAGTCTCCTCAATCAGCTTTTGAATATCTTCTATATGGAAAGATTTTCTAATATCTTTGTTGTTCTTACCATAATTTAAACCTAATTCTTCCTGTCTACACTCACAATAAAGAACATATTATGATTCAGATTTCTGTGTTTCCGGAAATTGTTACTGTCTTCCATCAGAAGATTGAGACATATAACCACAGTTAATTTTTTTTTATTTGTATTTTATACATCCTCTAGCCTTTTCCTGATTTGTCAATGAGAATCCCATGTGAAACAGTGTCAACACTGTAGTAGAGTGAAGACACAGAGAATTTACAGTTTGTTTCCTACTTATAAACATTTTTTCTCTCTGAAGTAAAAGAAACTATAATGCATATAATGTATAATTATTGGCCAATGCTTAGCAGTCCCCACAAAATTTTGGACTTCACTGTCTTAAATGGTATATGAATATGTATTTCAGAAAAAAAAAAATTCTTTTGGAGACTTGAAACAGATGACAAAGATAAACAAAGGAAGCAAAAACCAGACACAGAGCAGGGAAATTTTGTACCCTACATTGTGGGGCAAGTGAGATAGTCTGTTAGGCTGTTATGCATTCATAGGAGTCACAAGTAGTGCTTCCATTCTGCAGTCCTTTTTGAACTGATAGGATTGACTTCTTTGAAGAATAAATATCAGCAAAGATGCGTAGGGCTGAGTTAATGTTAGTGAGATAACCTTAACATCTGCCTTCAATTTTTGCTTTCTCAAAATACTTGCAGTATACTGCAAAATTCAATATACTTTTGCTCTCCACTTTGCTTTTTATTTATTTATTTATTTTTATAAAGGTGGCAAACAATCAGAAGATGATGAATCGTGAACAGTATGGAAACAAATCTTCTAGATCATATTCAATACAGGGCAAAATGTTCCACCAGTCATTATACAAAATTATTTTTATGATCTGAGACTGCTCTTCCCAGGAAGTAAAGAAGGAGTAAAAAAGACATATTCTGTGAATAAGTCATTGTCAGATTGCTGATGAGAGTAGTGCAAGGGACAGTGCTGAGAGGCGACTGGGGAAGGACTCAAGCTACTGGGGAGACTGAGTTGTGCAGCCGGACAGAGAAGGAAACAGAGCTGCAGTCAGGAAACACAGAGAGCAGAAGCTGGAGGCAGCCCGCAGTACTTAGGAGTTGTACTGTGCCCTGACGGAATGTTCATCTTTAATCACATAGAGAGGTATTGATACAGCTCCTGGCAATTGTGAGATTCCTTTTCCTTTTGATTCCTGCACTGGGCAAACAGAGCATCCTTCTAAAGCCCCGTCTTTTACCACTGCCCTGCTTCTTTCTTTGTTCTCTGCTGCACTTGCAGGGAGGTGCTGACAGCATTTCACAAAAACGTACTCAGAGAAAATACTTCTCTGACAAGGGTTGAAAAGGAGAAGAGGGAGTTTAAATTGCTGCCAGAAAGAATTGTCATTTTAGCATAAAGAGTTACTGCAACATACCTGAAGTTAAACCTTTTCACTTTTTTCAGCAGCTTTCTCAAAGGACATATTTAAACAAAAATCTCTAAGAAGAAATGGATGTCTTTAGTGAAAGCAGAATATTTTTCTTGTTGTCCTTTCTACCCAGCATTTTTTCTCTCTTCAGAGTTCACAGGGGAAGCTGGCAAATCCTTTGATGGGAGATCACTTACTATAGAAAATGCAGGACATGCTAGAAGGAAACATGTCCCTCACTAGTGTGAACACATACTGTGGAAGGGTACATCTGAGAGATTATTCAGTCTTCTAGATGAGACCTAAGTGTCAAAGTACTCATCAGAACACTACTGCAGTTCTCTGAAGAGTAATGAACCTATGTTTCCCTCCAGATCACAATTATAGCAATTTGCACTATGGGCACCCTACCTATATATTTTTTTTTAATTTATATATATGTGGCTTTCTTATTTTCCTCTTGTCTTAAAATAAATAGAGTATCAATATGAGGTTTATTGTAATTTCAGTATTTGTCTTTATGCATAAGTCTAGATGAGAGTGGAGTGATTTTTGCTTCGGTCTGAATTTATACAGTACTTTAGGGTTCCCATAGAAATTAGATACTGTAAAAATGTTGGCTATTATGATAGGAAAATTGAACATTGTAGAATTTCCATGGCTTCACTTTGTTTTCTGTTTTAATTTTGAATTGGGGAAACCACAAAGCAAGATCAGGGGAGATTTAAAAGGCCCCTGAAATGGCAGTCTTATACAAAGAGTTGTGATTCTCGTTGGATTCCAGAGCTGTGAATTTATTGACTTGACAAAAACACTGAAACCTGGCTTACTGCCAAGTGTTAGCAGTAAGATGTGGAGCAAACCAGGCATATGCACCTCACCTATGGCATGATAAGAACTATGAAGTTAAGGTCTTATCCACCGGATCTGGGCCATGTCCTTGGGGAAACAGTCTGGAGTGGAAATGTCGTTAGACCATAATTCTGCAACTAATGCTATTGTCGTGCCTGAGTAATAAAACAGTAAAATAAGCCTTGAAGGAACAGATTTGCAGAACCAAATTTGTCCTGTCCTACAAAAAAATCTAAATCTGACAATTAATGGAATTTGTTAAATCCTTTTTTCTCCATGATTTATGTGTGTGAATTAAATTTAAACTTAAAATTTAAAATACTCTTTCTGTGACCATGCACAAGTAAGAGGAAAAATGCTAAAAAAAAATTGAATTTGGCTTCTTGCAGATTATGAAAATTGAAAAATTTTCAGAATTTTCAGTGTTATCTCTCTACATGGTACCCACATTTTGAGTGGTTTCTTGTAGCTCTCTTTTCATATGAAAGAAAATCTGTTCTATGTAGAGAATAAGAACCACTGTTTTTCATATGAAAAAATGTCATTATAGAAATATTCAGAACTCTTGATCCTGTGTAGCCTCAAAATATAGATTTGTTAATTCTTTCTTGCCTTTTCCCTTAGGAAGCAGAGAGATCTCAAAACAAATCTTTAAATATCTAGTAACTTTTATTTTGCTAGCAACACTTCTGAAATTTGAAGCATCTAAAATGTCAGTAAAGATGCTTACTCATGATTGTGTTTTAAAACTTTCATTATTTGCATCTACAATACACATGACAGAAAAATTCAAACTTAAAAGAAGCCCTTATGTATTAGGAGTGCAGCTGAAGGAAATTTATCTGAATGTGTAACATGGTCATTGCAGATTATTGATTATGCATGCTTGGAAAGAAATTTCATATTAAAAGATGCTGTGAGGTGATTTCAGAAAGTATAACACTGAGTCAAAGCAAATTTCTCTGTCTCAGCATTTAGCCAGAGCTCCTTTTGGATCTTCTTTCTGTTGCAACAGAGTTGTAAAAATCTTTTCCAGTAGTAGCAAGTTTCCTACCTGTAGAAGTGCAGGCATCACAAAAAAATACAGAGGATGGGATTCCTTTAATAGTACCAGCTTCTGTGAAATCCTGCACAGGCAGAAAAGTTCAGGTCCATAGATTGTGGACATACAGCAGCTCTTTACATATTTTCACATGCACAGATTTATATACTGTTTGTCACAATCCTTTTTCTAGATAAACATGTTACATAGATTACCCATTTCTTCTCCAGATTGAAAATTGTTTGCAATGTCCAAATAATGCTACTGTTGCTTGTATGGGTAGTGTTGCAATATTTAAGGAGTGAACAAAGCAACATTTGCTCTTAAAAGGTCTTTCATCTTCTGAGAAGGCTTCCAAAGGAAAGAAGGTTATTCTTTACAAGTGGCCTTCAATATCAAAATACAAGTGAATTTATAAAAGAAAAGGAAATAAGAACAAAAACGAAAACATATTGAACTGTCATTAAAACTGTCAGACTGTTTAGTCTATATTTCCTATTCCTCTTTTTAAGATCACTCCTTCTTTATAGCCAAGGTAATTGAAATGGAAACATTATTGTAAGTGAAATATGTTAGAATTTAGGTCTTCTTGTTTTTTAGTGTAATGGATTGTTCAGACTAATTCGAAATCTGCTGCTAATAAAAGGACACAATAACATGGTTTGTATTTTTTGGTTTCGATTGGTCATATTCTCTACCTGAATCGACCCAAACTATATTTTCATTTCTGACCGAATTCCTTTTCTTGTTCTGGTTTCTGTGAACTGAAGATCATGTAAGGAGTGAACCTAAGGTTACTGTTCAGATTTACAGTAGCAGCAGGCTTGGAAATAACACATGAAATGCTCATTGTACATTGCCTGAAAAACACAGAAATAGTGTGATCATCTCAGGGATCCACATCGTGTTTATAGTTTCAAAGATTACCAATAACTCCATATAACCGATCTGTAATCATTTACTTAAGTTAGTTACAATTGCATTACTGGGCTCAAAATAATTTTTAGGACAATACTAGCCATATTATTTTCCATATTTCCATATAATTTTATAGTCATGTTGAACTCATTAAGTGTTACATGTGCATATAGTTATAGAAATAAAATCCATACTCTGTGATAATAGGTATTCTATTTAAATGGGTATGCATGACAGTTTAAATTCATTATTTCCGTCTTAGAATCTGAACACTTATATCGTTTTCTGTGCACTTCAAAGTGTCAGTTGTTTGTATGATATAGTTATGAATCTGTTTTTGTTACATTCTAGGAATCTACAACTCTTCAGAAGCATTGAAAAAGTATTTTGTCACCATTGCTCAGCCTTTTTCTAGTGTGAAGTATTTAGATTATAGGAAATGCATTATGATGGTGAATGCCAATACATTTGCATATTTTTAAGGTATATCTAGGTTGGCTATCACCAAGTAGCACTTTACTGAATATCCGTAGAAAGCTGCACAGCTCAGTTATTTCAACATATGCTTCTATAAATGCATACAGATAAAAGTGTGATGGACTGCTACTGGAAGGGAAAGAAATAAACTCTTCACCTCTGACTTCCTTTTCATTTCACACTTTTTTTTTCGTGTGCGGGATTGATTTGCAGTTTCACAGTAGTTCACAGATTCTGGGGAGCAATAAATTGTCCTTCAAGAGAAAGAACATGATAACAAGGAACACTCAGATACTGCTTTCCCCTCTCTGTGCAGCCATACATACAATGCTACTGTATCCTACAGGCATTGGTTTTTGTTGATAACCTGCAAGCTGTCTTGTCTCCCATGTTGACATTTTCTCTTGAAAATGCGAAGATATTTTTTATTCCCTGTAGATTATTGTAATTGCAAGCACATGGGAGAGATAGGCTTGTGTCATCAAGATGTTCCTGGTAAATCATTTCCCTTACCCTAACTCCAAACAGAAAGACCTGGTGTCATATATTGCATTTATGCTGTTTCTGTATAGTGACAGTATGATTGTTGCCACGGAAAACAATAATATATAAAAAGTAATTGATATCTTCTCTGTTCAAATTACATCAGGGATTCCTTAACAGCTTCCTCCAAATGACTTACTCTAATTTGGCACTGTATTTAGAAATTTAGTGATCTCAGCTCATTAAGAAATTCTAGAGGGGTAAAGATTTTACCAATATATTAACTAAGGGGGATGGTTAGCTCAGTCAGTTTAGCGTAGTGCTAACAACGCTAAGGTTGCGGGTTTGATTCCCGTTCGGTCCCCATACGTTGCCTGATCTAGTTGACAGGTGGCGTCCCTGGCGGCAGGGAGGCTGGATTAAAATAATTTCTAAGGTCTCTTCCAGTTTAGGCCATTCTATGATGATATGATAATCTACAGTCACATTCTCAAGTTTTAAGATTAATTGCTCAAGAGAGAAAGGGAACTGCTTGAGAGAGTCCAGCGCAGAGCCACAAAGATGATGAAGGGAGTGGAACGTCTCCCTTATGAGGAGAGGCTGAAGGAGCTGGGTCTGTTTAGCTTGGAGAAGAGGAGGCTGAGGGGTGACCTCATAAATGTTTATAAATTTGTCAAGGAGGAGAGTCAGGAGGATGGAGCCAGGCTCTTCTCAGTGATGTCGAATGACAGGACAAGGGGTAATGGGTACAGGCTGGAGCATAGGAGGTTCCACAAAAACATTAGAAAAAACCTTTTCAGTGTGAGAGTGACAGACCACTGGCACAGGCTGCCCAGGGAGGTTGTGGAGTCTCCTTCTCTGGAGACATGCAAAACCTGCCCGGAAACATTCCTGTGTGACCTACTGTAGGTGATTCTGCTTTGTCAGGGGAGTTGGACTAGATGATCTTTTGAGGTCCTTTCTAACCACTGACATTCTGTGATTCTGTGTGTGTGATTCTTCCCTGTAGTCTACTGTGATTTTTAATGGCTTGATTATTGCTCTTCTTCTTGATCTGCTGAAAATGTAGAACACAGTATTTTCTGAAACTGAGCAGCCTTTGTTTCTCATGCACTTTTATCATTCTGTGTGAAAAAAATATTTCAATGCAGCCTTTTCTGCTTTTTCTTAAATATACAAGTCTATTTCTAGACTTCTAATGCAATAATAACTCTGTAATATTTTATTTTTATTTTGTTAATTTAAAAATATTATACTTCCTTCTTGAATTACCTATGTGTAAGCATAAAGACTCACCGATTTCTTATGCCACCTGATGTAATCCACTTTGATTTAAGTAGATCCTGCTTTTTTCTGAGGTGGGATGAGCTTGGCTTTAGGAGATGCAGGTTCAAAATTCTATTCAAAATTAGCTATTAAAGCATTCGTTTTTGGGGAATTTTATTTAATGTCTTTGTGTCTGTAAACAAAACAGCCAAACAAAAGAATAACAACATACATTCAAATTTATTTGTTTGGCCTTGTTTTGCCCTAAGTGAACTGAAAGGAGTCAGTGGCCATATCTTTTTATAAAAGGCTTTTGCTTAAATTGCATATGTGGACCATCTCAGCTGAAAGCCATAGTGCATCTTGTTCTGGGCAAACTAAGAGAAAAGGACAAAATGTGAAATCACAGCCAATTGAAATAATGTTTCCATTACCAAAACATCTTTATAAATTATATTCTGTCATAATCTTTGCTCTATACTAACTTTCCATTAACTCTCATCTCTTACTTCTCAGAAAGACTTCTACTTCCAATAAATAGATTGCAAATCAAATTATGTATCAGCCTCTAGTAACTGGGTACTAATTACATTAAACAAGTATGTCATTGGCCTACTAATTTTTTTAAGACACAAACAGTGATTGAGAGCGATGGTTTGTTTTCATTTTAATTAGAAGCTTTTCTATGCCTTAAATGGCACTAGAAAGATTAAGATGGCATAGTTTGTCTAGTCACGAAAGAAGTTCAGATTTGTGGCAGCTCACAGTGTGTATCGTCCTAGAGTGAATGCGGCAGAGGAGTTTATTTTCTCTGTCTTTTTCTGTAGAACTATCTATTTAATTCTGTCATCCAAAGTGCTCTGTAGACAAATACAAAATGTCTCTCAGAGAAGCCATGTGACAGTCTTCTTGGAGGATTGTATTTCCCTCAAGGGGAAACCTTTCAACACCAAATTGTTTGTAGTGCCATATGAAAATGCTTGAATTTTCAGTGAAAATAGAAACTGAAAAAAGAGCATATTTGACTTGAGCTATTCATTCAAAAAGGAGAAGTAACACACTCCCTGACAGAACATATTAACTCTGTGACATGCCAGCTGAGTTCAGTCTCAGCCTGCCTTGTGGCTCCTGTTCTCTGAAATAGTGGCCCTCAAAGTTCAGTGGTAGCTTTGATTTCTGGAAAGAGCTTAAAGAAAGGTTTCTCTAGCCTTTTGGATTTGCTAGCACAGAGACCATTTTCATCCAAAGTATGAAGGACCAGACTGAAAAAAAACACATTCAAGGAATTGGGTACTTTTGTTTCATATTCACTGCACTGTGACAGTGTGTGCCCATACTGAAAGTAGCAGCAGATTTAATATAGCGTGTTTGTGACACAACTGAATCACTGTTGTGTGCTTTCAAATGTATTTTCTCTGCTACTCTTATAACTATCTACAAAAATTTCTTCACATTGATAGGAGAGATCAGGAATTTGGGGATTTAAAATCTGTAATCAAAGACCGTAGCCTTTGTCAAAACGGATTTCTTTCTTACGAACATACCAATTTCACTGGAAATTTTGTCTTTCTGTCCAGGATACTGGAGGAAGGGAAGACAAAAAACAGGAGATAAAAATGTCTCAGGAACCAAAGACAAAATACTCAGATGATTTGCTCAGATGACAAGTTCAAAATGCATCTGTGTTCAATTACAGCCAAGGTCTTAAACCAGATTCTCTCTGAAAAATTGTTCATTACAAATCTCTTGCACATTATTGCACTGAATGTCATTGCTCCACATAAATAATTCAGTCTTCTGTGGTTGGAGGCAGTGTGTGATGGACTCTGTCTTTTCTGTAGTTGAGACCGTTCCTACAAAGTGGAAGTAATTTCTTCATGTTTTTTGCTTTGCTCTGAAGAGTTTCAGTCATCACTAAGACATATCAGGGAATAAATAAACTTTTGGTAAGGGAAATTTAGTACAGTTTTGAATCCATACTGAGATAGACTAGTCTGTACAGTTTTTACCATACAGGGACAAAAATAAAGAGAAAACTTGACCCTGGGAAGGAAAACTGAAACCTGATAAAGTTTCAGGTATTGGGAGCATGTAGACAGTTTCCATACAGGCAAGTGTACTGCCAAATCACTTCTGTCCTACTAATTATGAAGCTGATTTTTCTTTAGTCTATTTAGAGTGGTGGCCAAATTCTACAACAAAATATGTGAGTGACCATATTGGTCAGATGGTTACATTTCACACAGAATGGAAATGTTAGGAAACGACGCTGCCTTATGGTGTCATTGGGATAGTATATATATCTTTTTGGCTGTCTATTTTTCTTGACATATGAAACTATATACTGTTTTTCACAAGGCTCAATAATTTCAATGCATGCCAAAATTAGAGCATTACTATTTGTCACTCATACTTTTCAAGAGCAGGAAGATAATAGAAGGTATATTTTCATGAAATATTTACCATTTAAAATATGATCAGTACTTCTAGAAATGTCATAGGTGTTGTGTAAGAATCACATCTGATTTGAAAATCAGGCACAGAATTAAATATGTCATTACTGGCAATTACTTGAAGGTAAATATTGGACTGGTTTTTTGGTTATGTTTTGTTTTGTTTTAAAGTTTTAATTCTAAAAAAAAAAAGAAGTAGAAATTCTGACATCCAAAACTGAAACATACACCATGGAAAAGTCTTGCTCTTCTTTAAATCTATGAGTTTCTGACAACCCTTGCTGTGGCTTAGTTACACGATTTTGAATGCAAAATATGGTGAAACAAAGCTGAATATCTCATGACATTGCATTCCTTACACATTTTATGATTTCATGTGTCTGAAGCCAGTTTAGCAGTGTTGCAGCATTTCTATCACTTGTATCTAGTCTTTAAAATCAATCTGTAAACAAAACAGCCAAACAAAAGAACAACAACAACATACATTCAAATTTAGTTGTTTGGCCTTGTTTTGCCCTAAGTGAACTGAAAGGAGTCAGTGGCCATATCTTTATTCTCATGTGGTCATGCCTGTAGTTATTCTTTTCCTTTACATGCACAAACATCTGTTATTTAAAATGAAAAAAAAAATGCTTATTTTCTAACCAGATACAGAAAGTTTCAAAATAATAGAATTTGTGGTAAACTATTTAATGCAGACATAGATCAGACATAATTAGATATTAATTTTTGTTTATGTACAATTACCATCTTCCTTCTGGATAGCTAGTGTCATCTTGTGAGAATTGCTAATATGACTTTCATTTTCATATTAGCCATTATGACACTTTTCTTGGTCACAGGGACTCAAATGATGATTTTACTGCTATAACTATTCAGAAACCTAGTGCATTAAAATGAGAATGATCCAAATGTATTCTGGAATTGTAGACATTTGCTCAGTGTCTTCTTAAGAGAAATATTCAAAATAAACTAACAGTTACATTATTCTTTTAGGACTAGAGAGAAACTTGTCAAATGTTTTGATTTTTTTTCTGAATCCTTTCTTCTCTAACACTTAATTCCATTTCCTGCCACAATATCAGGAATATACATCATGTATTTTTCTAATAAAAGAAAATCTGTTAATTGCCATGAAGATAGAAGAGTGTTTCTTCTGAAAACTAAAGTTTAAAAAAGCAGATGACCCAAGCAACTTATATGAAATGCATTTCTTAATGAAAATACCTATCTCCTTATATCTTTACATTTTATGTGATCTTTGTATCGTTACTCGTTTAGTCAGTCCTGTTATCATTGTAACTTTCCTTTGAAAGTTTTTATATAAATTTTCTCATAGACGAAAGTGCTTCAATTTGATCGATTCCTGTTTGCCTTTCAGAACTTGAATTTATTTAGAGGGAGGCAGATAAGATCAGAAGCATTTATGTAAGCAATACTGTAATTTTTTTTAGGCAAAGCAGCTGAGAAGGATAAAATTTAGGAAGCTAATTAAAAAGTGAGTCAAGAACTGTACTCCTTCCCTTGACTGTTGTTTGCCTTGCATTTTTCTTTACAATTGTACATGTATTCAACAAGTATGTTTAAAAAAATCTGGAGTTGTTTACTTTATATAAAACAACGCTCACCTGTGTCTGTCATTTAGGATCTTGCTAAAGTATCTTAGAAATATCTGAGAAATATCTCTTAGATTTAGTTTGAAACTCTGTAATAAATCTTAATTAAACATTTATAGACATGTATTAGAACCATATAAATTGTGGCCCATGGTTTTACAACATGACTGCACTACGTTACTGCTTAAATCATCTCAAGGAGAATGTTTCAGGTTTGTCTGGCTTATCTTAGAATCACAGAATCATAGAATGGTTTGAGTTGGAAGGGGCCTTAAAGGTCATCTAGTTCCAACACAAATTTGGTGTTTCCAACACTGCTACTAAAGCGGTTTTGACCCAGTATGATATTTACTGATACAGTTATATAGACATATCAGCCTTGCATCCTAAGACTCCCTTCTGTCTCATGCTAATTACATTTCTTCTTGGACAAAATTATTTTACTTTAGTCTTTACTTAATTTTAACTGAGGTGTTTTCTCATCTTATGAACAGACAGCTTGCAAACCAAATCAACAAAACCACCCATTTTGTGCAATTCTTTGTCCTTGAATAGTTTTCATCACCCTTCTGGTTCCTTTTAGAGGTCTCAGCTAGTTTGGAAAGCTGATGCTTCAGCAGG
>NW_009721147.1:48494-54676 GCF_000703405.1 Apaloderma vittatum
CTGCTCACCAGTGCTTTGAAAGAAGGTATTTGTGTTAGCATAAACATGTGATCAGGGCAAAATGGAGACTTTCTGTTTTAAAATACCAGGGCTAAGGCTGTCTCTTCAGAGTCTCAGGCCCTCAGAGAAATCAGAGAGAAAGAGACCCAGGCACCGAGTTTTAGTCTCTGCTTATTCTGAAGAGTGGCACTGAGACCTCCGCAAGTTTCAATGACTGCTGTTTTGAATTACAGATTCCTTATTAGTCCTTCTATTTATATTTTCTTCTGATAGTCTAACATCCTACCTAATCAGTGATGTTAAGCACAATATTCCACAATATAAAAAAAAGGACACCAATCCTTTGTAGGTTAAAAGGAAAAACAAAAGTAAAGGAGCCTTAACCTTCTTTTTTTTCCCCCTTTTTCTGTCTTTCTCCTGACCTATTTTATCCAGTTCTGACAAGACAGTAACTTTGAAAGATATCTATGCATTGTGTGTTTTAAAGGGAAAGCTTAAATCTTTCCCTGTCTTGTTGAAATGAACTGATCTTGGTCACCAATGTAGGCTGTAATAAAGTATAACACTACTTTTTACTTTCCATCTTCCATAGTGTGATATTATGTTCCTGATGACAAGCGAACTGATTTCAGGGTAAGAGAAGCTGACAGCACTGTGAAATCTTTTCTCACACACTTAGAATTAGAAGTGCCTGTGCAGTTAAAACTATACTAAGCTCAGGTGCAGAAGAGACTCAATTCTAGCTCTACGTTTGCTACCAGCTTGAGTAGCTGGTAGCAGAGTTAAACTGAGTGTTGGTGAGCTCACTCTTTGTGACTTTTTGTATAATCAATTAAATATGTTAAAATTGTTATGATTGGAAAACTAACATCAGAAATTTGCCAGTTCTCCATTATTTGAAATATGTTCTTGTGCAATACGGAATAAGCCTCAGTAGAACAATGATTTAATATTCTTGTTCTTTGAGAGGAATGCTCGTAAGATAGGATACATGAGCAGGGAAAGTTGTGGAGAAGGTGCAGGTTGATAGCAACCAGTCATGGTCAGGTGAAACTTCTATATGTAATAAAACTGCAAACAACTCAATGAATTGGAAGCTTGGATATAATTAACAATTTGTGTCCATGTTTATAAAGTCATCCACTCAATGGAAGAAGACAAAATTATGTAACTTAAATTTAACTCCTAGTACTGCATTGTGACTAGGAAATAAATGCTGTATTTCTTTTGAATAAATTAAGAAAAATTCAACTATATCAGTAATTAGTATTCCTTCAGTCACTCTGAGTGGATACTTAGAGTAATTTTAAGAATTATGTTTTGTAGACAACTTGGCATGAAAAAATATGCAGTATGAAAGCTAAACTGCATGTAACGTAAGTCAGCTAGAAGTTCCCTTTTTAACATTTCTTTAGCATTTAAGGGAAACAAAACACAAATGAAAATTGTTCAGATGTTAGTATAGCTCATTTTGCAGGCTACAGAAAGGATAGTTGTGAATAAAATTATTCCATCTATGCTCAAATAGTAGCAATTTTGGGGTAAAACTGATTAGATGTGGAGGGAATACTAAAAACAAACAAAATCCTTACAAACTCCTTGAAAATGAAAACACATGCACACATGCAATTTCAACAGCTTTTTACTTAAACATAACAGAGCTGGTTCCATATTTTTGGTTCAGATTCAAGATTTTTATTCTGTTATGACTTTCGCATTGCCTTCTAAGTACTTTAGAATTTTGGGGAATATGAAACCCTGGAACTAATTTAAATATGAAATAAAGATATGCAGACCCATTTGAAATTACATTAAATTGCCTGTTCTTGAATCACACAGAATCACGCTCAATGGATGAGGTTGGGAGGGACCTTTGGGGGTCGTCTTATCTAACACTACTGTTCAGGCAGAGCCAACAAGAGCCAGTTGCCTAAAACCTTCTCTAGAGAAGTTTTTGTCGATAGGAGTCTACAAGGATGAAGATTCCACAACATCCCCAGGCAATCTGTGTCAGTGCTCCATCACCCTCACTGTAAAATATTGTTTCCTGATGTTCTGACAGCACTGCCCATGTTTTAGTTTATGCCTGTTGTCTCTGGTCCTGTCACTGGGCACCACTGAGAAGAGCCTCGCTCCATACTCTTTCCATCCTTCCTTCAGGTACTTGTATCCATTACTAAGGTCCACCTGAGACTTCTGTTCTCCAAGCTGAACAGTCCAAGCTCTCCCATCCTTTTCTAATAAGTGAAGTGCTTCAGTCCCTCAGTCATCACAATGGCCGTTTGCTGGACACTCCATTATGTCCATCTCTCTCTCATACTGAGGAACCTCCCTCAGCCTGCTGGCAACAGTTCTCCTGATGTAGTCCATCTTACCATTCACCTTCTTTTCCTCAAGGGCACATTGTTGATTCGTGTTCAACCTGTTGTCCGCCACAGCCCCCAGGTCCTTTTCTACCAAGCTCCTTTCCAACTGAGTGTTCCCAACCATGTACTGTTGCATGGGGGGGTTGTTCTTATCCAGGTGCAGGACTTTGCTCTTCTCCTTGATGACCTTCATAAGGTTCCTGTCAGCCCATTTCTCCAGCCTATCGAGATCCCTTTGGATGGTAGCATGACTCTCTGGCATATCAGCCACTTCTCCAAGTTGAGTGTCATCTCCAAAGTTCTGCAGGCAGTCTCTGCCCCATTATCCAGGTCTTTAATGAAGATATTAAAGAGGACTAGAATCAGCCAGTTTTCAATCCACGTCGCTTGCTGTTAAACCAATTCATACAGATTTTCTATGAGGATCTTATGTGAGACTTCAGCCTTGCTGAAGTTCACGGCTCTACACTCATCTACAGGCCTGACACCTAATCAGTGATGTTCATCAGATTATTCAAACATGACTTCCCCTTGGTGAATCCATGATGACCACTCCTGATGATTTTCTTGGCCTTAATATTCCTAGAATAATAGTAATAATCCTGGTTTACAGGATTAGCTGTCCATCACCTTCCCAGGAATCAAGGTGAGGCTGACTGGCCTGTAGCTGTCTGGGTTCTCTTTCTTCACTTTCTTGAAGATGAGGGTGGTGTTTGCTTTGATCTAGTTTTCAGGGACTTCTCTCTTGAAATTAAAGTGCACGTTTTCAGAGATTTTGGTATCTGGCTCAATAGAATATTTCAGTAAGTGAATAGGAACATGGAAGATAAAGCTCACAAGAAAAGTTTGACATAAAGAGACACCGAAACATTATTAAACAAGTCTTATTCCAAAATACTCAGATTTTGATACAATAAAAAAAGAGAAGTATTTTTTTTTGTTTCTGCAGTTGCAATTTTTTTTTCCCCACACTGTGTATCATTAGCTAAAGCTAGAGACTTGTGATCTACATGAGAGGTAGGTAAGAGAAAAAGAGCTTAGTGATTTTTAGCCATATATCCAGTGGTATATACATGTTAATTTGATGTAAATCTTAAATAGAAAAGAAAACAAAAGAAAACACAAATTTGTACTCCAATGTGAATAAATAGATCTCTGAGTTCATGTATTGGTAAAACAATATCCAAGATTGATAGAAATTAAATATAAAAATTAAACAGCCTTTTCCAACTTCTTTTTGAATTCACATTTTTAACACTAAACATGCTGGCTTTACAGACCTAGATATTAGTAGAATTGTCTAGTTCGGAAATACAGTACTGGATAACTTCATACTTTGAATCTGAGGTAATAGGGGTATTCTTTGAAGTGCCTTGCACCTATGTAATTCCATCATGATTTATGTCTTTGTCTAATGAAAAATGTATATGGCTCAAGCTGTTGACGCAGTTGGCATCTGTTTCAGATTCATTTTTACTGACAGCAAGCTGCTGCTGGCTAGCACTCAGCCTTTTTATCATCAAAAATACAGAGACTGGCACTCCTGCCATTGCTCTTTATTCTGCAGTAGAGTTCTACATCAGATGTACTGCACTAAAACCTTATGATGGATGACAAGCATTACAGAATATGCATTTTAAGTTTCCTAATTATAATTTTTAAACAATGCTAGAATTTATTGAGCAGTTATCATAACAACTGTAATGCTAAATAACTCTTGGCAATGTATAAACTTTTAATCCCATTTCACAGATTGTTTCACAGAATGGCATAGGCTGGAAGGGACCTTAGAGATCATCTAGTCCAACCTCCCTGTTTTGGGCAGGGACGCCACCTCTTTTCAGATATTTCAGAGATTATAGAATATCTGTGCATATCTGCATAGATATGTCAGAATATTTATTTGTTATTTGCTATGAGACGGAAGAGTTTAGAAGCAGCCAAGTGTTTGACTGTTAGCAGTATGACTCATTTCTCTTTAACCATACTACAGTATCTTTCATTTTCATGGACCACTATAGAAGAAAGAGTATTTGTTTGTGTGCATGTAGGCATAAATATGCGCGTAAATCATCCACACATATCTATAGATCACTGGACGTATGGTTAAACTTGAAGTTCAACAAGAAGTCAAAAGCACTTTCTGAAGTGTTCCATTCTCTGAGGAGGCATTCTTTTTTCCAGTCCCTGCACTGTATGAAGTAGGGTATTGGGCCTTAGATCACGAGAGGCTGCTTAGCATTGCACAAAAATAATAAAAAAAAAAAATATGTTCTTCTGTCCTTTATAATGTTACTGCCATTTTGCATTCATGAAAATGATGGTCTTTCCTATTCACTTTTTTGTTATTCATATAGGTGTCATCTACATTTGTGCTTGTTTGTCCCCTATGCCTATCCTTCTGATATCATAGAGCCATAAAATGTTTGAATTAGAAAGGGACTCCAAAGTTGATCTAGTTCCAGACCCACTGCCATGGGCAGGAACACTTTCCACTGGACCTGGTTGCTCAAAGCCTCATCCAGCCTGGCCTTCAACACTTCTAGGGAGGTACCTTTCTGGGTAACCTCTTCCAGAGCCTCACCACCCTCACAGTAAAGAATTTATTCATAATAGCTGATCTGAAAAAGCAAAGTAGAGGGGAAGAATCACCTTCCTCTGCCTGCTAGCCACTCTTCTTTTGATGCAGCCCAGGATGTGATTCCGCTCCGAGCACACATTGCTGGTTCATGTTCCATTTTTCATCCACCAACACCTCCAAGCCCTTCTCCGCAGGGCTGCTCTCAATCCACTCAATGTCCAGCATCTATTTGTGCTTGGGATTGCCTTGACCCAGAGGCAGGACCTCACACTTGGCCTTGTTGAATTTCCTGAGATTTGCATGGGCCCACCTACTAAGCCTGTCAAAGTCCTGACTATGATCCATTGTAATGTACCCTTGTATTTTTTCTCAGATCTCCCCTAAAAAGTCACCTAGTTTATGTTGTTAGATAAAAAAATAGAAAATTAATAATAGTAAATTGGAAGCAGTATGTGCAGGTGAGAAGTACATATTTATGGTCTAAAAGCTATTACACACAGACTACCTACTGCTTTCCCACTCTTACTATGTAACTTTTTCTCTTAGATAGTTTATGGTGTAGGTATAGATTATGTCCTACACACTGGCTGTTCTAGAAACAGCTTGAATAATAAAATGATATAATAATAATAGTAAAGGAATAACCAATCAGTTTTCACTGTAATCTTGCTAACTGTTAAAATAGATTTTTCAAAACCACCTGATTTTTTGGCATGATACATTTTCTACAGTTCGGACATTTCGGTTCTCTTGGCAACCCAGTTTTTGGTCTTGATTAGAAATGTTGAAATAGAAACTGCAAAACTGGTGCAGCTCTGCAGAACAGTTCAACAACCTGTTCACAATCTGCAGAGATATTATTAGTCCCATGAGAAAACAGAAGAATCCTGTCTGAAAGCTGTAATTAGATGGTAGTCTGCATTTTTCAAAGAACATGGAATTTGTAGGAAGTGGTGTATGTCTAATGGATTGGGAGGCTCTTTTAATACATCCTGGTATGTTCTCCAAGAAATCAGGGCTATTTCATGTTTTATTTCCTATTTTGTCTTATTTGTCTTCTAGAAAGTAATCTGACATTTCTAGAATTTCTTTAACTGGCACGAGCCTGACATTTCCCGACTTACTTCAAATGTATGGTTCAGACAGTCTGTCCATCTAAAATTATTTTCTTCTGACCTGGCTTCTGCTAACAGTTTAGTGTGCTCAGCAAATGTCTAATTGTACATATTTTCTAT
>NW_009721148.1:0-18283 GCF_000703405.1 Apaloderma vittatum
CAGCCTCTGTTATTCTGTTTGAACTTCAGCCACCAGAATCTCCAGCTGAACACAGTTTTGTTTAGTTGGATTTTTAATGGTTTTGATAACCCAGGGCAGCCACATCCAGGAAGGGCTTTGTTTTGTGCTATGAGGGCTGCGTTTCCCCTTTCCTGTTCCTAGGAAGGAAATGCAGTAAATTTCTAAATTTACTTAATGCTTGCTGAAAAACTAGAAGCCGAGGATAACTTTTTCCAAATTGAGTAGATTTATACGGTAGTTTTGAGACCCCAAGCTCTCCTCCCCTGGAGGGGGCACTTTTGGTGTAGTCACTGTACTGGTGCCATCTCCCACGTTGATGGTACCAGAGGAGACTAAGCCTGAGGTCCCTGTGAGAAATGTCTGCCTTGCAGGGATTCCTACCTGTTGCTAGTAGTGGTGACCTCAAGGAACTGAAGCAGCCTCTGTGATTGTGCCCAGTGCTCCTGGCTGCCTGTTTGTGCCCCTTTGTTGCCCACTATGGTGGTCTGTGTGGCTGCACAGTGAAATCATGCTGGCTATCTCAGGTGGGTTTTTGTCTGTATTGTTTTTGATGCTAGTTCCCTGGCCCAGTGCTAGGAGACAGCACAAGGAAGGACAGCCAGCTGTGTACCAGGGGAGCAGCAAGCAAGGAGAGGTCTTGGTTTGGGTCAAACAGCCCTACTGTCAGACATGAAATCACAGCTTCATGATGCTGATGTGCTTTCCAGCTGCTGTTGAGGTTACTGCCGCCCTCATTAAATGTTTGTTTCTGGTGGTGTTTCACGGTGATGTGGAGTTGCGAGGGAAGGTTAAAAAGCCGTGCCTGTCACCAAGGCAGGCAGCACTTCCCAGGCAGTGTAGGACATTGGCCATGGCCAGAAGCTGCTGTATGCCTGTCCTTTGCTTTGGTGGGGGCGGAGGGAAGGGGAGGACAGAGGCCTGTCACCGTGTGACTATCCTGCTCAGGTTTATTTTTAACCAGGGAGCGTGTTCACATTGTGCAGTGAAATGCATGAGATAACTGGGTCAATCTGCTCTGCAGCGATAGAGCCAGCTCTCCCGACCTTAGCAGACCCAAGGTATGGGGTTGCTGTGGAGCACTTCTCATTACCAGTTTGCTTCTGCTTAGACATTCAAGCTTATTGTTCAGTGTCTTTTTGCTGCCAGTACAAAAATTGTCTTTATCTTATAATTCCTTGATGAGAACTTTTTTCCTACACCAGCTGCTTTAAGAATGAACTAGAGGTGAAGTGACCTCCTGTTGTGCAGTGCGAACCAAACTGAGTGTTAGATGCATGATGTCATCCATCTAGAAGGAATGAAGAGTGGCTTCTGAGTGGCAGACAAAGACTGATGGCTCCTAGCAGGACATCTGAGTTGGTGTTTAAGTGTTATCATTACATGTTGCTTAATAACTTGTAAAAAGCAATATCCTGCCATGAGTCTATAGTACAACTTAAATTATAACTTTATGGGAACAATTATAGTCTGAGGAAAAGGAAAAATGATGACTGTAAGGTCAGTCAGGGTGAGAGCTGCCGCAAAATTAAATCCATTGCCATTCCAAGACTGCAAAAGAGTTGAGAACTTAATGTTCTTGTGGTTGTATCTGCACTGATGGTTAAGCAAGAGTCCAGCCTTGCTCTTCATTCTGAACTTCCCAGTCACGGCCTTTCCACCTGTGCTTAGCGCATCAGACTGAAGCTTTCTTTCATCCATATCCTCTGGACAGGTGAGGTGCTGAGGGAGCAAATATGCTGAAAGTGTTTCTGGTTACCCCAAGTGCAACTCCTGCTCAGCAGTGAGATGGGTGAGACCTGAGGGTCTGTCACGTGTGTGCCTGCTGCTGCTGGGGTGAGGAGGCCTGATGTGCTGCTGCCTGCTCTTGTGGGATGGGGGCAAGTAGAAGCACTTTCTTCCTTGCAGCAAAGGGGCCAGAGAGCACTCCATGCAGAGCAAAAGGAGCAACTGCTGTGGAAGGGTGGCTTTTGCAAATATCCAACAGTTGCCAAAAGCCTGGCCTGTGCCCTTGCCAGTCCTGGTACCTCTGGTGCCCGAGGTGCAGCACCAGTACTGAAGGTTTGGGGGACAGTCCATAGTTTTTGGTGGTACAGGAGTGTGTCCAGGAGAGGAGTAAAGGGCAAGGATTCAGAAACCTCTTTAGCATGGAGTCAAACAGTGTTGTTTTAAGTGGAATAAGTGGTTAATACAGGGAACAGCATGAAAGTAGCAGCAGGAGCTGTTCTTCCTGGGTGCCAGGAAGGCCCTTGGGTGAGTCCTGCTGGGCTGTAGAAATTGTCTCCTATGGGGGAACAGGTGTCCCAGCTGCAGGTCCCTCCCAGGTAGGGTTATTCACCTGCACCCTGTCCGAAGTTCAGGCAGTGAAACAGCCTGGCTTGTGACCTGCTAGGAGGTTAGTACTGGTTCTTGCCTCTGGGCTTTGACAGTGTCAGTGGCTCTTTGTGTTGATCAGGGACCAGCGTATCAGCCAGGATGTGGAGAGGTTCTGCAGGCAGCTCAGCTCCATGGCCAGCAAGCTCGTCATCTCACCCTTCACACTGGCCTACTACACATACCAGTGCTTCCACAGGTAAGGACACATCCTGGCTTAGCTTTTGCACCTCTTTCCTATGTCCTTTTTTGGAGCCTGGCACCCACATTACAACTCTCCAGACAGACGCTTGTACGCATGGCTCAGTGGTCCCTGCACTCCAAAGAGAATTGTGCCTTAAGAATGCAGTGCTGGCCCACAAACCTTTGTGAAAGCCAAGAAAGGTGACAGTTGAGGGCTCTGACTGCTTGAACCCAAGGATGCAGGGGTGTAATTTTACTTGGATTGTTAACTGAGCTCTCTTTCTCCTCCTCTGTAGCACAGGTTGGCTAGGCCCGGTGAGCGTCTTTGGGTATTTCATCATTGGGACGATTGTCAACAAGATATTGATGAGCCCGATTGTGTCTAAACTTGTGCAGCAGGAAAAACTGGAGGGGGATTTCAGGTGAGTTGTGGCAGAGCAACAATTTCACTGCCTCCTGTGCTATTTATGCAGCTGCTTCTCATCTGTGACTTTCCCCACATGCAGAGAAACCTACCTGGGCAATGCTGCCCCAAAATCTGAGCCCTCACCACCCCTTTCACTGCCCTGTGTCATGGCAGTCAGTGTCCTTGGCTCAATCTCCTGGTTCAGTCTCCAGGCTGCTTGCCTGGTCCCTGCTGGTCCCTCTGTCAGGGCACTGGATATGTTGAAGAAAACTGCACGCTGAGCTTCCTTGAGTGCAGATGCAAGTTCCATACCACAGCAGATCAGGCTTCTGCTTCCCCACAACCTTCATCAAGTGCCCAAAACAGCACAGTCTTTCCATGTGCTCTGTAAATCATCTCCTCCCTTTCCCCTGCAGGGTTGGGTGGGTGAGTGACAGGGCCTTTGCAGCTTTCCCTGGGGCTCAGAACATCCAGGGACAGCAGCAGAAGGTGATGTGGCACAGAGAGCCTGGACCAGGGCAGTTGGTTGTGGTGATTCTGTATGGTGGAGGCTGGCAAACAGGAGGCCCAAGGGCTAAGAGGATGTGCACAGGGAGTGTGATACCAAACAAATGCAACACTGAGCCTTGGTCACTGGTGTGTTTTTTTGAGCCTGTTGACTATTTCTGTCAAGAGATTCCTCAGATCAGTGCTCTGACAGATGCAAGATGAGTTTCCTCTAACAAGGATATTGGCTACCTAATTCACCAGGCATTTGTGTACAATCCTGATGATGTTTTTTGGGGCTTGTCCAGGTTCAAGCACATGCAGATTCGTGTCAATGCGGAACCAGCTGCTTTCTACAGGTCAGTAGTCCTCATTTCTTTATGTCTTCATAAGGATCCTCCCAGCTCCTGGCATCCTTGTTGTATTCATATATTGCAGAGGAGTCCAAGTTCTGCTGCTGCAGCCGGAGCTTTCTGTCCCTTCCATCTCAGTGCAGTGTCATATGGCCCTGCCACTGTTCTCCTTTGGAGTCTGTGTGTTACCTGTAGAAATACTCCACAGCAGCTGGAGATGGCTATTTTTGCTCTGTCTGATAGAAATTTGGTGCTGGCTTAGAGACCATTGCTGATGTTTTGCCTGGTCCTTGCCTGGAGGATTGCTCGAGGTCTCATTGGACCTTGGCGGGATGTTCCGTTGGGGACTTGCTGCAGGTTGCTTCTTGCTTCATCCTGCTGCTGACCTCTGTGTCTTCTGTGGGTATGCCAGCTGCTGCCTGGCCTCCTTACCTGTGCTTGCTGCTCTAGGTCAGTCTGTGCCCTGACTTTCCCAGAGCTGTACTGCTACTCTCTGAATTTGCTCAGAGCCGAGCATGCTGTCAGGAACCCGGCAGCGTATTCCTGCTTAGTGATTGCCTGAAGTCTGTTGAGCTGCTGCTTGGAGCCTTTAAGGTGTTTCACACCTTGTAACCCAGGAAAAAGGGCCGTGATTTTACTGTAGCTTGTGTTGGGGCATTTGGTTGGTGGCAGGAGGTCACTGTTCCTCTCTGGTCACATGTCTGCCTCTGCCCTGCATGTTGCGAAATCGTGCTTCTTCCAGGAATTTAGGTGAGCAGCAGCTGCTCTGGTCTTCCTTGCCTGTGATCTGTACTTGGCTCCTTCATGCTGCAGTGACTGAGCATTTCAGATGTGGTGCTGTCCTCGAAGTGATTTGGTTCAAAAATCACCAATTTAGTAAAGATTTATACTGATGAGTGGAAAACTGATGTAAATAACTGAAATCAATCTTAGGTTGTATTGGCAAGTTTGAGTTATTTCTTTATGGACTGGTTGATTCTTACTGATTGATGATAATGTTTCTTAATGGAGAAGATACTCTAATTACATCCCCTTATTTAGCTTGCAGTACTTTTCCTCACAATTTTGCATGGGTTTTTTTTATTCTATTGCTAAGTAGAAAATGGGAAGTGAATTACTATACCAGAAAACAGGGTGTCTTGCTTCGGTACAGTACATTAGTAGAAAAGCTTCGCTTGGTGGGAAACTACAGTTTAATTGAATTGCCCCAAACCAGAGATTTTCATTGTATGAATCTTCATTAAAAATAAAGGATTTTTTTAAAAGGTCAAGTTCCTAGAATCTTGCAAGAGGAGCACATGGTGGGTGGCTGGATTTGATTGCTGAATTTCTCCGGTTTGTAGAAGCTGTTAGGTCTGGTCCTCTTGCACCTACCCAACTGTTGTTTTAATAAAGGAAGAAACAAAACCTGAGCGCCATCAGCTTTTTACTTCTTTGGTTTCTAAAACTTGGGCAAACTTACTTTAAAAGTCAACAGAATGGGAGAAAAAGCTGAAAACAATACAGCAATCTGAAAAATAAATTATAGCTCTGGTTCCCAGTGCCTTCCTCACCTTTAACTCCTTGTATCCAAGGCTTTGTCCTTTGTGAATGCTCAGCAGCATTTGTGAATACTCTGAGTCCTTTGTGAATACTCAGAGAGTGAACAGATTGCAGCTCAGTAGTTGCCCAAGATAGGCTGTAGGGCAATAATGCCAAATTGAATTCTTAGTTGAATGTATTTTTAAGGGTGAAAATGTATTTCTCTAAGAACCGAGAATCTTTAGGACTGAGACTCTTCAAAAATCCTCATTCGTGTTTTTTTGTGCAGCTCTTGGCCCTGTCTGCTGGGGCCCTAGTGACTCCCCGTTGCATGGACCGTGTTGGGAGCATGGGTGTGTGCTGGGCACAAGCCTGTGTTGGGTGGCAGGTGGGAGCATGGAGTGAGATGTGGAGCTCTCTCTGCGTTTTGCCACCTGAGGGCAGCCCAGCCCTTGTGAAGGAGCAGGAGGAGCTGCCAGGCCTGCTGGAGGTGGTGGTTTAGAGGCGAGATGTGCCTTCTTGCTCCTGGCTCAGCCTGGCCATGGGAGCATCACTGCTAGCTGGGGTGGTGGGTGACCCCCGATGCCTGCAAAGATACCCCTGGGAAGAGGGGGACTGTGGGGCTGGGGTCGCCCACACTAGAGGCTGCACTGCTTAGGGCTTGTCCATGTCCTGCTTCTCTGGGGTGGGGAATGGGAAGAAGCAGACTGAGGCTGCCAGCTGTGCAGGTGGTGTTGGCTTGCTGTCACCTCCTGGTCTCACCTCTGCCCTCTCCTTTCTGATTCCAGCTGTGTACTGGTGCCAGCCCTCTCTTCCAACCAGGCTCTGCTTGGAAACATGTGTGACCTTGGGTTTGTGTTGCTCCAGGCTGGGGCCTCGGTGATGGTGTCTGGCTTTGCCTCTCCTCCTCCTGTGTGCATCAGTTTCATCCACGGGCTCTGGGAGAGACTTGCAAGGCTGCTTGTTTAAGCCTGAGTTCCTTGGTGAAGCTCTTCAGGAAGGTGCTCTTGGCTACTTAGTTCCTGCCCAACGAAGAGCTTGTTGTTTGGAGGCTGCCAGACCCCTTCCAAGCCTCAATCCTAAAGCCCATGCTTTGACCTCACTGTGATGCTCCCAGAATGTCTGTGGCATGTTGCAATCTTATTTTACAGGGCTGGGCGAGTGGAGCACATGCGCACGAACCAGAGGTTGCAGAACTTGCTGCAGACCCAGAAGGAGCTGATAGGCAAGGAGCTGTGGCTATACAGTGAGTGGGGAGTTTGGGGTGGTGAAGTGGGGTGTGTGGCAGCTGCATTGCAGTGGCCCACAGGCTTGGGAACCCTACTGCTAGAGTAGCAGTGATGGGTTTTCCTCCCACCTCTTGCTGGTGCCCTGAGAGTGAACAGAGGGTGCCTTCTGCAGCCCTAATCCTGTTGTGAAAAGGCCTTGCAAAGAGTGAAGTTGTGGAGGACCTAGCAAAGTCAGAGAACACAAGCCCCAAACGGGGAATCTGCAGGAATCTGTGCTTTTTGTGGGTCAAGTGTTCAATGGCCAGGAAGACAGGGAAGGGCTTGAGCTTTTGGGGAAGGAGAAGACTCTGTATAGGTAGTTGGGAACTGTAGGAACTTTTTGCCTGCAGAGCCTGTCTCTTGGGGATAGTTGTCACCTGAAAATCTCCCTTCTCCCACTGTCACTGGATTCAGGTCTGGATGTTAAATGACTACTATCAAGACAGCTCTTCCTCATCTCACCAGAATAGTGAGCTGGAGGAAGAGCTCTGATTGCAGGTGGCCATGGGAGTTTGGGTTCTTAAATCTTGCTGCCTGTCCTGTGCTCCAGGATAGGCTTTACAGCCAATCATTTCACCCCAAAGCTTCCTTTTTGCCCTCCCTTCTGTTTCTTCTGAGTCAGCTGGGCCCTTGAAGAGTAGAAACAAGCAAGCAAAGTGGCTTTTTGCCCCATGGTGATTCCTGAATTGTGTGTCTGAATGATGTTTCTCTGCTCAGAGGCCTGTCCCAAAATGCTCTTTGCTTGGTAAATGGATTTCTGCCCTGATGCGTGTGCTGTCCTGTGAAATGGATTATTCTGCTCTGGTGAATTGTGAAGGGCTGAGGCAAGACCATGGGTCTTCCTCTGACCAGGCTCATGGGCTGTGCTTGAGCCTGGCTGGGACGAAGGTTCCCACACTAATTAATCCATTGTCTTCTCTTAATGTGCTTCTCCCTAGTTGGGATCAACACTTTTGACTACCTGGGCAGCATCCTGAGCTATGTGGTCATTGCCATTCCCATCTTTTCTGGGGTCTATGGTGACATGAGTCCAACAGAGCTCAGCGCCCTTGTCAGCAAGGTGAGCTAAGGGTGACCTCCCAGACCCCATTGTGAAGGTTGGAGGTCTTGTTTGGGGCTGGTGGCATTGGGGCTCAATAACCTGCAGCAGTTGACCTTCAGGTTAGACTGTCCCTGCCCATGGTGGCATGGAAATGGGAACTTGGAGCCAGCTGGTGTATGATTAACCTGGGGGTGAGAGCTGTCGAGGACATCTATGTAGGTGTTTCCTAGCTCAGACCTCTGTGGCTAAAAAAAAAAAAAAAGAGATCAGAAAGCCCCTGGCTTTCAGTGGTGTAGGTGGGGGTTGTGTCTGTGCAGTGGGTCTGAGTTATGCCCTGGGCTGCTCACAGTGAGCCTGGCTGTCTGTGAGACTGAGCTGGCTCGTGTTCACCTTCCTGACCTGACTCATTCCCAGATACTGAAAACTGGCTTGTGATAGAGAATGCAGAGCTAAAAATAGTTGAGTGGGCTCTGCAGGTTGGGACGCCCTGCTCTGAGCCATGTACGGTGCTGGGTCAGGGCTGGTGGCATGGATCTGCCTGACTTAGGGCGAGCATGCCGGGCTCCCAGGCTGGCCAGCAAGCACTCTGTAAACACCATCCCTGGGTGGCAGGAGATGTGTCCACCTGGCAAAAACTGCAGTACTGAGCAGGGAAGCCCTGCTTCATCCAAATATGGTCATCTTCTTCTTTACTCCCCCTGCCCTGGGTGACTTCTCCACCTCTCTTTCATCTTGCTGGGACTGCTGATGTGGCCAAATATCTGGATTCCTTAGCTGCCTCCTTGCAACCATGGAGGAAGGGGCAGTGGCCCAGCTGAGCACTGACCCTTGCTGTGCCGTGTAATTTCTCCCCAGAATGCCTTTGTTTCCATCTACCTCATCGGCTGCTTCAGCCAGCTCATAGATCTCTCCAGCACTGTGACTGATGTAGCTGGCTACACGCACAGGTGAGCTTCTCTGCGGGCAGGTCTCTGCAGGAAAGGGAGGTGTGGGACAAGACTCTGCCCAGGCTTGTGCTAAATAAGAAACAGTTGCTTTTGAGCAAGCACAGACAAGTTTGCATATTGCGAGGAGGCTGCTGGCATTGTCCCTGGCATTCATGCAACCTCTTGTTGTCTAGGATTGGTGAACTGCAGGAGACCTTGCTGAGCCTTGGCAGAAGAAAAAATGATAACTACTTGGAAGCCAAAGCCAGCTGGGATTTGGATGGGTGAGTCTCCTCTCAGCAACTGGCCAGTGTGCAGTTGTTGTGTTTTAACCCCAATCAGTAATTAAGCACCACGCTGCTGCTTGCTCACTCTCCCCACTAGACAGGGGAGAGAATTGGGGGGAAAAAATTCAGACTCTTGACTTGAGATAAAGACAGTTTAATGGGACAGAGAAAGAAGGGAGGTAAAAGTAATAATGATAGTAGAATACACAAACCAAGTGATGCACAATATAATATCTCACCACCTGCTGACCAGTGCTTAGCCAGTCCCTCAGCCATGGTGTCCCCTGGGTGACTCCTCACAGTTTATGCCCTGGGCATGACCAGGACACAATTTACATGCTGGTGTGTAGAGCTGTCGTGGGTTGGAGATGGCCCTTGGTGTCGCAGCCTGTTGCAGGCAGTTGGTTGGAGCAGGCAGCACTCACTGTGATTTGTCATTCCTGGGGTACACATGGCAGGGCTGGTGTCACAGAGGCACAGGAGGTCTAAGGTGCCTGATCTTTGCCGGTCTCAGCATGGTCACTTACCCCCAGATCTCTCCTCCTTTGTCTTGGTGGTGGTCCAGGAGCCATTCTGGGGAAGACCCAGTGCCAAGGGACACAGCTTTCCTTCTGGAACGAGTGACACTCTCGGTGCCATCCTCTGGCAAGCTGCTCATCAAGGACTTGAGCCTCAGGATCTCGCAAGGAGACAGTGTGATGATTGTGGGGAACACAGGCACAGGGAAGACATCTCTCCTGAGGGTCCTTGGGGGGCTCTGGGAGAGCACGCGGGGTAAGGACTGCTGCTCACTGCAGCCTTCTCTCTCGCAACCAGGGCCGCCCTGAATTTGGAAGGTGGCAGCTGGGGCTCCTGTAAGATGAGTGGCACCTTGTGAATGGTGAATGTGTCACTGATGCATTGGAGCCACCCACCTCTAGCGCACACTCGGCTCTGTCTCTCATTGCTTCGACCTGTGTTGCCAATACACATTTTTCTGAGATTTGTTTCATGGGGCAGGACTGCACAAGGGGTGGTGAGGAGTTGCTGATGGGCACTGCAGGTTGACATGAGTATCTCTGTTCAGGGAGCATCAAAATGCTGACCTGCTTTGGCCCCCGGGGAGTGGTGTTCCTGCCACAGAGGCCCTTCTTCACTGATGGAAGCCTACGTGAGCAGGTGAGCTCAGCAGGTGAGCTCAGCGGCTGCCTCTGCTCTACCCCCCGCTCCACTCCCCGCTGCAAACCTGTGTCCTGCAGGCAGGCCTGCAAGAGGGAGGGTGCCTGTGGCTGGTTCTTCCCTTGTGCTTGAGTTCATACCACCACTCTTGTCTCTGATGAACTGTGTTCAGCTCCCTCTGACATGGCTCCTTTTGCTCTGTTAAACAGGTGATCTATCCCCTGAAGGAGATCTATCCAGTTTCAGGTATGTGGAAATTCATTGGAGCAATTAGCCAACCCTGTGGTGTCAGATCCCTTTCCTCTACCCAGTGCAGCTTCTCCCCTACTATGCCCCATCAGGAGCGCTCATTCATTTTGCTTTTGTTGCTCTCTGCTTTTCCCTGGAAGATTTACCTTAATGGAGGTTAAGGTCAGCTCTGTATTTTCTCACTTTTGGGAGAGAACATATTCTCTTGATAAGCACATTCTCTTGATGCAGCGAGGACAAGCTGGCCATGCTTTGCATGTTGTGCTAGACACATGATCTATGTTGAGGCACCTTACTGCTAGGATACATCTGATCTGTCGGGTACAACCTGCCTTTGGGCAAAGCCATGTTTGCCTTCATCTCATTTTCCATCCACCTCCGTCTTTCACTGTTCCTCTTCTTTAAATGATGGCCCAGGGCCTTGCACACTGTCAAGGTCGGACTACGTGGATCCTTTCTCTCCGCTGCCCGCTTCCCAAGCCAGACTACACGTGGGCAGCTGCAGCTTGCAGATGTCCAGGTTTAAGTTACTATATGGTGAAACAGCGTTACATGCTGCTTTCAAACACTTGGGAGTCACAGTCTTGCAGAGAATAACTGCAACCATCAGCTACTGTTGTGGCTTTTCAGCAGCTTCAGAGAGGTCTATGGCAGATGCACAGCCCTTCTGCCCAGCTTCCATAGCTGCTGACTGTACAAGCTTAGGCGTGTGTTCTACTCTGTAGCTGGCTCACCCCGAGGTCTTTCCCATCCCACATAAGATCCTTTTGCTAGATGTTACCCAAGCCCTGTTCCCATGACTCTGCCACCTGCAGCATGTGGTGGGCAGTCAACCATAAGAGTGCAGCTCGTGAGCAGGGTCTTGGCAATTGAAGCCTGAATCCTTGTGTTCTGGCTGTGTCGTCTGTGACCATGGACTGAGCCAAGTCTTGGGTGTGTCTGTGGAGCCTGGCTACTTCCTGGCATGCTCCTTACAGGCAGGGTTAACAATTTTAAGGAAGGTCAGTCTTTGGGCACTCTCTGTGCCAAAGCTCAGGACCTGATATGGTTAAGTGACCTGATAAAAGTTAAGTCAACTACACTGGAGCTCTGGAGATCCTCCAGTCCTTCCCTCCTGCCCCACACCAACTCTTCCTTACAGCTGTGGCCTCAGCATGCTGCCTCTGCTTACACTTTACTGCTTTCTCCCCTAGGGTCAGCAGATGATGAAAGAATTGTGCGATTCCTGGAGCTGGCTGGGCTGGTGAGTCCCCAGTAGAGCTGCTGCCGGTGAGGGGAGAAGGGATGAGGTTTTGTGGCAGCACAATGTGACCATGTGCTGGACACATGTAGAGACATTGTCTGTGGCTGGGACAGGACCGTGCACAGGACTGTCAGAGGAGGAATGTGAAGCAACTTTGGCTCAACTGAGAGCAGGGAGAGTAGCAGGAAGGGGGTGGTTATGCTCAGGGCTGTGGGCTGACAGGGTTGGGGGCTGTGTTCACAAGTCTGCTGTGCTCTCTGCAGACTGATTTGCTGGCGAGGGCTGGAGGACTGGACAAGCAGGTAGACTGGAATTGGTAAGGGAGCTCGGCGTCTGCATGAATTTGGGTGATCCCTCTGGGTGGGGAGCACTTCTAAGCAGATGGACATTGCCGCTGGACTTAAGAACATCGGTGTCCAGCTGTGTTCTGTGGGAGGCGGGCAGTATGCAGGGGTAAAGCCTTCGTGCTCGATGCCAACAACCACCAGCCATCCTGTTTTGCAGGCAGTGTAGAGCTGGTCCCAGCATGAAGGGGGCATGGGGGTCACACAAGGGCAGTTGCTTGCTGGGGTCTCTGATACCAAGCTCTTCAGCAGGTGAGCTCTTTTTGTTGAGGGAGATTTTGAATCTTGAACCTGCTGCAGGTATGACATCCTGTCCCCAGGAGAGATGCAGAGGCTCTCATTTGCACGGCTCTTCTACCTCCAGCCAAAATATGCAGGTGAGTGAGTGACTGGCAAAGAAAAGAGGGGAGAAAAAAAAACCGAAAAGGCGGGGCATTTGGTGTAAAGAAAAGCTGGTGCCGAGACAACTCATGAAATCCTTTCTTTGCTAGGAACATGCTTTGTCTTGCTTGTTATTTTAGCAGTGTAGCACACAGAGGTGAAAACATTTCATTATCTGTGTGGAGGGTGTAAATCAAGAGGCTGTATATAAGACATTCTCTTCTTAGGGATTCATGTTCTTGGTCCGGGTCCAATAGGATATGAAGAAGCCACTTTGCAGCATGGTTACCAATTGCCATGTAAAGTGTGTGCACTAGGGAGTGTGGCTTCTGTGCCACATCTGAAGCTTGTGAACCTTTGCAGGGCTCTGGAAGGAGTGTGGGAAGTTTAGCTGTAATGCATCAAAAGAAGATAAAGAACAGTGGGAGAAATGGTCCTGAGAGATCACAGAAGCAGCTCCAATTGGTAGATGTGGCTAATTCCTTTGCACAGTTAGATTGCTAGCGACTGCTGGGGTGTGGAGGGGGCTGTTGTCGTGAGGGCCAAGGTGAGTGTGGGTGAACAGAGACAGTGTCTGTAGCAGGTAGCCACGTGTAAGTACCTCTCCTCCCCTGAAGTGTGTGGCACAGCTCAGTGCTGTCTGAGCAGAAGGAAGCTGTGGGTTGCAAACTAAAAGCTGTAGAGATGATATAAAACAATTTGAATTTGTTTGCTCCAGATCTATAGTATTTACCCTTAACTGCCAGGAAGGTGCCTCAGAGCATCCTGGATGCTCCAGGTGGGGTCTGGGCCAGAGGGGGAGTGCACGGGCACTGTTTGGGTGGATTTGAGGGCTTGTAGGGAAGGGCAGCTTTCCCAGTTGACTGACACCAGCTATGCCATAGGAAAATCAAGAGTCTTTAGGCTTCTCCTCACTTGCCTTCTACAGATGCTTTTGGTGAATTCCTGTTAATATGCAAAATGTTCTTGGCAGTTGCTGCTCTTTTGCCTATGGGGAGCTGACTGGTTGGGAGAGGATTTGTGGGGCTTACAACTTTTCTTTCAGTGCTAGATGAAGCCACCAGTGCCCTCACAGAAGAGGTGGAGCATGAACTGTACCGTGTGTGCCTTCAGCTGGGCATGACACTGATCAGCGTGGGACACAGGGCCAACCTGGAAAAGGTGAGATGGGGAGGCAGTGCCTGGTGGTGGCCAGACAGGGGAGGTAGAGAGGGTCCCTGGTGAGCAGAGAGGAGTGGCTGAGGCTGGAGAGACTCGCTGTGGGGAGGATATACCCTCGTAGAGACATCCCTCAGTTGTTGTGTTATTGATTTTGCAGTTCCACAGCTGGATTTTGAAACTTCATGGGGAGGGAAGATGGGAGCTCACTCGATGCGAGAAGATGAAACGTCTCCCAGCTGGGGAAGGATGCTGAAAAACAGGCACTTGTCTGGCCAGCCACAGAACCTGCACACTCACGGGAGAGCTCTGAATAGCAGACATGGAGCTGCCAAGGCAATAGCTGGCAACAAGGGATTCATCTAGCGTGGAACCAGTTCTGGATTTTGCTGATGGACGCAGAGCTAAATTCTAACTCATAGTGTGGGGTTCTGCCAGGAGCACATTCATCTATGCCATCCTTCTCCCAATCCCCTTCTCCTGCCTCCTATGGGGGAAAGAGCTGAGCTGTCAGGCTCCCCAAAGAGAAGATGCTACCTCATGGGGCTTATAGAAGCAATGGCCAGAGGAACTACCCCTTGTCCGTGGTGCAGTAGTGTGAGACTGGGATGCAGCCTCGTGTTCTCTCCTCTTTGCCTCACTGGAACCTCTGTCTCTTTGATACATGGCTCTGCAGAACAGATTTCTGTACCTGTGGCTCTGTTGAGTGTTGTGCTCAGCAGGAGCCAAGGGAGGCACTGTAAGGGAAGGAGAATGCTGGCACAGAGAAGAGGTATGTCTCTGCTCTCCTTATGACACACAGTTGCAGATCAAAGGAACAGATCTGTATTAAAGTCTGAGGCCTGTTTTCCATCAGTGTTTATGGAAAAGGATCAGTATTTGCTAGCCAGACTGCCATATCTTTTCCTTCTGGAGTTTGCTTTGGAGGAGCTGCTTGTATATTGGCAATGGTCCTGGACTAGACTATTCCTGAAGAGCAGAGCTGGAGTAGGAGTAATATACCTGCCTAGAGCTGGGCATCCTGCCCTGCTGCTGTGTCTACAACTACTACAGGGCACAAGGAATCCAAGGGGTGGCTTTTGTCCCTCTGCATTTAGAGGAGGAAACAGAGCTCACCTCCGCTTACTGTTCTGCCTGTGATGAGTCATGTTCTCTCCCCTGCCTCCCACAGGTGTGTGGAGACAGAGGTTTTGAGGGTCCCTGAGTTGTGGAGAGGTCACTCTGAGACTGCAGAGCAGTGTCTCTGAGCACTTACTGGCCACCAGTTACTTAGTGACATCTCTGGATGTGGCCCCAGTTTTGCAGTGGAAGAGCAGGAGGTGGCTGCTGGCAGAGCCAAGCTAGCAGCTCTTCTGGCCCTCCACTAGGCGCTTGTGTCCCTCTATGATGTCCTGCACGGCTTCATGGTCATCCAGGGTGGTTAGGTCCCCGAGCTCACTGGCCTTATCCTCCACAATTTTCCTTAGCACTCGACGCATAATCTTCCCTGAGCGTGTCTTGGGCAGCCGGTGTGTGACCTGTGACAGGGAGCAGCGGAGCTAAGGCTCAGGGAAAGGGGTTGGCCAGGTTGCTGGGGTGGGTGTTGGACCAGCCTTCACGTGTTACCTGAATGTACTCGGGAGCTGCGTACTTGGCGATCTTCTTTGAGATCAGCTCCCGTAGGTCAGCAGAAAGAGTCTCCTGCGTGTAGCCAGTGTCCTCCTTCAGCACAACAAACACGTAGGCTCCTGGCAGAAGGACCACCAGGGCACTGAGCACTGTGCACAGCATGTTTCTAGGAGCCTTCCTGAAACTAGTGCCAAGAGAGGTCCCTCTCTGCTGGTAGCCTCAGGGGATGCTCTGTGCCTTTAGCCGTGGCGCTGCTGTTTGCAAAGCCCAGCTGGTCTAGGTTGTGATGACTGTGCCGAAATCCCCACTAACATGCTGTGTGGCGCTGGCACAGCATTGCTGCTGGAGGTTGCCGCTTCCCACTGCTGTGCAGTAGCCCCAGGGAGAGACATAGCAGGGGCAGGAAAGCAAACATCTTACCTTCTCCCTTGATCTCATGTGGGTAGCCGATGACAGCAGACTCTGCCACTGCTACGTGGTGGTTCTGGAAGAGAACAGGGCTGGCGTTGGGTTCAGCACTTTCAGCAGCCTGGCTGCCACGTGGGAGCTGTCCTGACCTGGCTTGGCTGCTGCAGCCCACGGAAAAGTGGAGAGATAAGGGTGGGCCTCAGGTGGCTTCTGCCCTTTTTCCTTCTTGCCTCAGCAGGTCTGTCTGCAAACACAAGTCTTCCCTGCTGCCTCTGGCTGCTTTAGGCTTGCAGCTTCTAGACTTGTGTTCTGTGCCACCAGGTTGCTCCTCTAGGTTGCTCCACTGGATCCCACAATCTTTACTGGCCTACAGATGCTGCTCCTCTACATGCCTGGTGCTCCACTTAGAGCATCAACCTTATCTTGCTTTGTTGCTCCCTTGCTGCAGAGCGCCAGCATGGGAGGGGAGAGGGTGGGAAGCTGTTCCCACAGGCAGACTGTGGGTCCAGCACGGTTCCTTGATGCTACAACAGCAGCATGTTTCTGTCCAGGTGTTTCAAAGCGGCTTTCTTGAGTAGCCCCAGTGTGCCTTTTCTGTCCCCTTTAATGCCTTTACTTTCCACCCACACCTCTTACCACAACATCCTCCACCTCTGCAGTGCCCAGCCGATGTCCACTGATGTTAATGATGTCATCCAGCCGTCCTGTCAGCTGGTAGTAGCCCTCACTGGTACGGTACACACCATCCCCGGTGAAGAAGAATCCTGCAGTGGCCAGAACCATGCCATGGTCACTGGTTGCAATAAGCATGTGAGTTGCTTCCCAGCTGTGTTCTCACCTCACTCCCTTCTCCCCTCTGTTGGCACTGGGGCCTGTGTGCTTCCTTCCATAGCTGCTCAGGGTGAAGGTGCCTACCTTCCTTGTTAGTTTTCTGCCTCTGTTAGTACCTGGTCTAGCATTAGGCTCCTTCCCTCATTCTGCAGTACGCTGGCTGATGCCCAGCCTGCCTCATCTTCACAAGCTGGGAGCACTTTGCTCCAGCGCAAGTGCCTGTGGTCTTGCTGCTTCTGCCTGTTGCTTCATGTGAAGAAACATACAGAGTCTTGGGTTCACTCGATGCCTCTGGATGAGTGACAGAAGCTGACAGGCTTTGTAAGAGATGCACCAAGAGACCTCTGTGTGCTTGATGTGACTGGAGGCAGAAGGACAAATCCACTGCCCTAAAACCACATGTGATCCATTGGGGAGGGTTGGTGAGAGACACCCATTCCCAGGGCAGTGTGGAGGTATCAGACATGGGAAAATGAAGGGCCTCAGCACTTTGGAGTGTCTGCAGAACAGCAAAGCCCTTCTGAGTCCTGCCCCCATGCAGAAAACCGGCAGGCAGGCCTAGCTGTACCCAACCAAACACCTGTGCAGTGGCCTGCCATGCATTTTCTTTACCTGGATAAGGAGTCAGATAGGTTTCCAGAAATCTCTTGTGGTCATTGTAAATGGTTCGTGCCATGCCCGGCCAGGCTTTTGAGATGCAAAGGGCTCCAGAGATGTTGTTTTCCAGGAGGACATTTCCCTGTGAAATAATTACCCTTTAGTAACCATGGCTGAGGGACTTGGAAAGTTTAGTCATTGCCTGTTTAACACCCCTGTGATGGAAATGGCAGGGAAGGCAGTGAGGAGAGTCCTGTGCCCCTGACTCCAATGAGGCAGGCTCAGTCTCTCCCAGCAGATGTCTGCAACCAGCTGCACAGCATGGTGGGATGCAGGGCCTGTCCAGGGAGGCTGGCTGTCCCTGCCCAGCTCCCTCACCTGGGGAAGACACATGCCAGGGAGCCTAACCACATCCCATCTTGTCAGGACACAGCCAGCTGGAAAACAACTCAGCTTCTGCACTAGCTGGAAGAATGGCTCCACTGTTAATCCCTTTCCAGTAAAGAAAGTTGCTGTCTCGCAGAGGTGAGCAGAAAAGATGTGCTTCACTGCAGTCAGCAAGTACACACTTCCATTGCCTGGGGAAAAGTGGGCTGAGCCAGTGCTTGGGCTGCAGGTTATAAATGTACCTTGTCGTCCAGGAGAGAGGGGCTGATCCCAAAAAAGGGTCTCATAGCCATGCCTGGAAGGATTTCAGCTCCAGGATTAGAAGGACGGGGTGAGATACAGATGCCTCCTGTTTCTGAAGCAAAAGAAACTGTAATGCTCATCAAAGTCAGGGACGAGAGGAAAGCCAGGTAGTGCTGCTTGGTGCGCAGCATTTGCCCTGGCCCTCGCTGCTGGACCACAGGCTGGGGCTGGGTTTGCCAGAGAGCTGGGGAACACTTGTTGCAGAAGGATGATCCTGCTCGCTTAGTTCAGACCCTACCATCAACTCTACTGTGTTTCTCTGGGTTAGCTTTAGAGGCTAGTTCTCTCTTTCCTGCTTTGGTGGCTGTGGCCCCTTACAGCATTGCTCATACCAGAGTGTCTGTGACAACCATTCCCACTTGTCCAGCTAAGTCACAGGTCACTCCTAAAGCCTGGGACAGCAGAAGCTGCGACAAGGGATCATAGGAGTCTCACCAGTTTGCCACCACGTGTCCACTACTGGGCACCGTGTCTCGCCGACCACATGGAAGTACCACTCCCACGCCTCCTTGTTGATGGGTTCCCCCACTGCAAGGGGAAAGACAAGGGGTCAGAGCTGAAAGATCAGGTCAAAGACACAGCTTCTCAGGGCCTGCTCACAAAGCTGAGCCAGCCCCAAATAACACAGTCTCTGACTTTCTGCTCTCATGTGCTGCTGCTCTTGGCATTTATGGAGAGAGGCGCAGCCTGATGCCCAAGGATTTGCTGCTCCAGCCCATGTCACCAGCAGTTACCTGAGCCAAGCACTTTGAG